>NC_074685.1:7268265-7388265 GCF_029448725.1 Salvelinus fontinalis
TGTGTGTGTGTGTGTGTGTGTGTGTGTGTGTGTGTGTGTGTGTGTGTGTGTGTGTGTGTGTGTGTGTGTGTGTGTGTGTGCGTGAGAGAGAGAGAGAGTGTTTAAAGACGGTACCTGTCTACTGAGGAACCTGTTAATGATTTGCATGCCAAAACTCCTCTTCTCCTCATCTGACTTCACCTCATACTCCCCCTGTAGAAATTCAAACATTTATGGACTTATAATTATTGTTTTCTCAACATGAATGATGACATTTTGATGGTCCCTGTCCTTGTCTATTATCTGCCACTGATTGGTATTTTTTTGTATTTTATTAGGATTTCTGGATCATTCTTCATGAATGAATGACCCAGGTCACTAACCTTCAGCAAGGCATCGGCCCAGGCCAATGAGGAAATACAGAGAGTTATGAATAACAGAGTTATTTTTAACCCAGCAGACATAACTTATTTTTTTTATTACAGTAACATACCATTTCTAAGAATGTTATCATACTAGAATTCTTTCCTGGCTGTGTGCCCAAAACACACACACACCCTTCAGAAATATGACATCACTTTGCTGTGACACCGGTCTGTCAGCAGAGCGTACTGTAAAATCTGCTTGCAGAATTATATCTGATCATTTCCCACAATATGGACCATACCACCTCCTCCATAGTGAATAAGGCCTATAGTGGATCATACCATTTCGTCCAATAGGGAGTTGCAGTGCCGCAGCTCAGGTTTGCTCTGACAGAAGAGACGGAATAGTTGTCTGCCGATAGGCTGCTTCACACACAGACTGTAGTAGTCTCGCTCTGAAACACACACATTGCACATATAAAACATGCATGCACAGACATACAAACACAAACTCTCACACACACTAAAGCACACACACACATACATACACACACACGCACACACTGACCGAGGGTGTTTGCCAGCTCCATACACTGGCTGATGTGAGGGAAGCGCAGCATGTCTTTCCATTTCCAACTCTTGCCTTTTTTCCCTCCACCTAGAGAGAGATGGAACAGGGGAGAGAAGGGTGAAAGAAGGAGGTAAGAAATGGCGGCAGGTAGCACAGCGGTGAAGAGCATTAGGCCAGTAACTGAAAAGACGCTGGTTCGAATTCCCAAGCCAACAAGGTGAAGAGTCTGTTGACGTACACTTGTGCAACGCACTTAACCCCAATTCTTCCGTTAAGAGCATCTGCTAAAATGGGGAAGGAAAAATAGTATGATAAATTTGATATTACAGCTGAACTGTCATTCATTTACTGTTTTTCATACCCAAAAGCATGTGAGCTCATTCAACTCTTTGGTTATGTGTTGTATGTAATATGTTAAAATGGGGCCTCAGAAAGAAAACAAAGAAGTAAAAACTATCAGCAGTAAGAACAAACATATCCAACTGGACCCATTCATCCTTGTAGTTACAACCTTATAACCTAAAGGTCTTTCCTCTGTTTACCTGTTCACCTCAACATACCGAAAAAAGACTACAATCAGTCTGTCAACAACAGCCTTTGTTCCTGTGTGTGTGTGTGTGTGTGTGTAGTCGTTCCTCGTCAGTCAGGTTCCAGCCCTGGCATCCATCCACTCCAAAGAGAAATCTATAAATAGGTATGGAGCAGGAACAAACCTGTGGGACCACATAGCACTGCGATCCACACACACACAAACACTCACACTCACACACACACACACACACACACACACTCACACTCACACACACACACACACACACACACACACACACACACACACACACACACACACACACACACACACACACACACACACACACACACACACACACACACACAGTGCAGCTGATCCTGCCTACAGGTGTCACCTACTGATGATGATATTCACAGAACCTGGGAAGGAGTCCAACCTGTTGGTTATGGTTTGTGACCTCACTCTTCCCACACACATACAACCCTGAGCCTGTCACCTTGCTACCTTTCATACAGGTGTATTGAGCCTGTCACCCTGCTACCTGTCATACAGGTGTATTGAGCCTGTCATATTGCTACCTTTCATACAGGTGTATCGAGCCTGTCACCCTGCTACCTGTCATACAGGTGTATTGAGCCTGTCACCCTGCTACCTTTCATACAGGTGTATTGAGCCTGTCACCTTGCTACCTTTCATACAGGTGTATTGAGCCTGTCACCTTGCTACCTTTCATACAGGTGTATTGAGCCTGCCACCAGATATTTGTTCAGCTCACCAAAACACATATTGTGTGTGTGTTTTCCTGTGGCACATACAATATGAGTGTACTTGGGCACCTGCTCCACAGCAACCACCCAAAGGATTGATTTCTCCTGTAGCCTGTAACAAAATGTGTTGCATCTTAATATACAGTGTGTGTGGCTACTACTTTGTTATTTAGCAAGGTTTCACCCATGACCCATAAAATACAGACAGGACATCTATTAGTAGAGACATCTGTCTTTCTACCTGCTTTCGAGAGAGATTGGGGTTGTTTAACAATGACAGAAAGCTAATTTATTACATCCTGCTTCTAAAGAATGTGATGTGACGAATCCCCTACCACGTCATTAAATTTCAAGGAATGAAGTGTGTGTGTGTGTGTGTGTGTGTGTGTGTGTGTGTGTGTGTGTGTGTGCGTGTGTCTGTGTGTGTGTGTGTGTGTGTGTGTGTGTGTGTGTGTGTGTGTGTGTGTGTGTGTGTGTGTGTGTGTGAGAAAAATAAACTTGAGGAAGTAGTACTGTATAAAATCCCTGCTAGTTAATTCTAAGTGTCAATCAGTCCACTTTTGTTTGTGATCAAATCTTTATAAAAAAATATATTGTTGGGGGGCACATGCACAACACACACATTCATATAATTTAATAGTTTGTTTGCATCACAGAGCCAAAAAGTATCAATACATTCAGTATATAAAGAAAAATGAACCAAAAAAAGAAGGGAGCCTCCATCCCCAACTCCCCAATCAACCAGTCCTCTTTTATCATACATCCTTTCCTCATTCCTTCACCACATACATTGTTCCTCAGAAGGAAGCAATTTTCTCTGGGACCCATAATCCTACTCACTCACTCACTCACTCACTCACTCACTCACTCACTCACTCACTCACTCACTCACTCACTGACTCTCACATCCCTGTAGGTTATGTACAACAGTCGGGTTATGTAAGTCCTTTGTGGTACATGTCTTTCTGCAATAGTTGCAATTACATTTGACATACTATGGGACATTTTGAAATGAACCTTTGTGACATATTCATAAGACTGGCAATAAGGTTAAGAATTACAAGGGTGCACTGCAATCTCACCCATAGCAGGGCATCACCTGTCATGTTAAAATGTAGCCTACTGCAACCTACCCTACTCGTCTGTGACACCACAGCACTGTAACAGAGGGCAACACAAACTGGAATAATATTGAGCTCTGAACACACCACTACTCGATCAAGGTGCAAACAGGCTACCTCTAATTTGTCTTTTTATGTTTTTCTAAACTTCTTCAACTAACTATACGACACATCAATCATTACTGATTTCGCTGGTTAAAGATACAACTAATAAATAAAGACAGACATGATGACAAGTGGCAAACAGAAAATGTACATTTCCTGAAGGAAATGTGTGTGCTTGCAAAAAAAAAGTATTGTATGGTGAAATATGAGGTAATAGGCTAGTATTTACTGCAGCGTTCATTTTTACTGCACCTATATAGGTGTATTTCTTACCTCCCCTGGCTCTGATGAGTGCGCTGTTCGCCACCATACTATCTATCTCCATTGCTGCAGAGGGATGTGGACCATACAACAACAACAAAAATCACAACTGGAACAACTTTCGTTTTTCTCTCCTTTTCCTTATTCAAACAATCCGTCTACAAATACAGGTTTAACCATCCCCCAGAAGATGTACAGTCTGGTTCTCTTTCTCAAGCCAAGATTCCATAAAAAAATGAAAGTGTTAGTTAACAAAATACTGAACATGTAAAAACGAAGTAACCTACTCTAAATATAAGGTTGTTTAAAAAGTGCGATAAAGTTTGCGTCACTAATCCGCGGAGAGGGAGTGTTAGAAACGGAATGTTATTGGCAACATATTTGACTACACTAAACTGAAAAACTGAGTAGGCGTAGATATGCTTATCTAAAATCTTCACATATAGTCATTGTGTAAAATAGAACAAGCACGTCCTCTGCTGGTGATATATAAAACTACAGCACTGTCAGCGTGCCCACTGTTTTGTCCCTTGAAGTTTTCCGTCAGTTTCGTTGTCAACGGATGACTCAACACTATACACGCCAGCTACTACAGCGACTGAAATGACTGCAACACTTAAGAGTTAAGTTTCAGAGTGGGTGGCAAGTTAGACCTAAATATTTCTAAACTAAAAGCATTGTATTTGGGACAAATCATTCACTAAACCCTAAACCTCAAATAAATATTGTAATGAATAATGTGAAAATGTAACAAGTTGAGGTGACTAAACTGCTTGAGTAACCGGTCATGGTCAAAACATATTGATACAGTGGTTAAAATGGGGAGAAGTTTTTCCATAATAAAGCTCTGCTCTGCCTTCTTAACAGTACTATCAACAAGGCAGGTTTTTATTTATTTATTGTTATTTATTTGATTAACAACACACAAGGCAGGTCCTACAGGACCTAACTACTGTTCAGTCGTGTGGTCACGTGCCACAAAGAGGGACTTAGGAAAATGTGTGAAAGGCATTGACATGTTGAATGCACGGAGCTGTCTGTTTGAACTACTGGCACACAGCTCAGAAACCCATGCATACCCCACAAGCTCTCCCTCGCCCTCCATTTGGTAAATTCAACCACAACTCTATCCTCCTGATTCCTGCTTACAAGCAACAATTAAAGCAGAAAGCACCAGTGACTCGGTCTATAAAAAAGTGGTCAGATGAAGCAGATGCTAAACTACAGGACTGTTTTGTTATCACAGACTGGAACATGTTCCGGGATTCTTCCGGTGGCATTGAGGAGTACACCACATCAGTCACTGGCTTTATCAATAAGTGCACGTCGTCCCCACAGTGACTGTACGTACATATCCCAACCAGAAGCCATGGATTACAGGCAACATTCACACTGAGCTAAAGGGTAGAGCTGCCGCTTTCAAGGTGCGGGATTCTAACCTGGAAGCTTACAAGAAATCCTGCTATGCCCTGCGACGAAACATCAAACAGGCAAGCGTCAATACAGGGCTAAGATTGAATCATACTAAACCGGCTCCGACGCTCGTCTTATGTGGCAGGGCTTGCAAACTATTACAGACTACAAAGGGAAGCACAGCCACGAGCTGCCCAGTGACACGAGCCTACCAGATGAGATAAATCACTTCTATGCTCGCTTCGAGGCAAGCAACACTGAGGCATGCATGAGAGCATCAGCTGTTCCGGGCAACTGTGTGATCACGCTCTCCGTAGCCGACGTGAGTAAGACCTTTAAACAGGTCAACATACACAAGGCTGCAGGGCCAGACAGATTACCAGGACGTGTGCTCCGGGCATGTGCTGACCAACTGACTGGTGTCTTCACTGACATTTTCAACATGTCCCGGATTGAGTCTGTAATACCAACATGTTTCAAGCAGATCACCAGATCGTCCCTGTGCCCAAGAACACAAAGGCAACCTGCCTAAATGACTACAGACCCGTAGCGCTCACGTCCGTAGCCATGAAGTGCTTTGAAAGGCTGGTAATGGCTCACATCAACACCATTATCCCAGAAACCCTAGACCCACTCCAATTTGCATACCGCCCAAACAGATCCACAGATGATGCAATCTCTATTGCATTCCACACTGCCCGTTTCCACCTGGACAAAAGGAACACTTATGTGAGAATGCTATTACTTGACTACAGCTCAGTGTTCAACACCATAGTACCCTCAAAGCTCATCACTAAGCTAAGGATCCTGGGACTAAACACCTCCCTCGGCAACTGGATCCTAGACTTCCTGACGGGCCGGCCCCAGGTGGGGAGGGTAGGTAGCAACACATCTGCCACGCTGATCCTCAACACTGTGGCCCCCCAGGGGTGCGTGCTCAGTCCCCTCCTGTACTTACGGTTCATCCACTACTGCATGGCCAGGCATGACTCCAACACCATCATTAAGTTTGCAGACAACACACCAGTGGTAGGCCTGATCACCGACAACAACGAGACAGCCTATAGGGAGGAGGTCAGAGACCTGGCCGGGTGGTGCCAGAATAACAACCTATCCCTCAACGTAACCAAGAAATTAGGTAGATGATTGTGAACTCCTGGAAACGGAGAACCTAGCACGCCCCCATTCTCATCGACGGGGCTGTAGTGGAGCAGGTTGAGAGCTTCAAGTTCCTTGGTGTCAACATCACCAACAAACTAGAATGGTACAAACACACCAAGACGGTCGTGAAGCGGGCACGACAAAGCCTATTCCCCCTCAGGAAACTAAAAAGATTTGGCACGGGTCCTGAGATCCTCAAAAGGTTCTACAGCTGCAACATCGAGAGCATCCTGACTGGTTGCATCACTGCCTGGTACGGCAATTGCTCGGCCTCCGACCGCAAGGCACTACAGAGGCTAGTGCGTACGGCCCAGTACATCACTGGGGGCTAAGCTGCCTGCCATCCAGGACCTCTACACCAGGCGGTGTCAGAGGAAGGCCCTAGAAATTGTCAAAGACCCCAGCCACCCCAGTCATAGACTGTTCTCTCTACTATCGCATGGCAAGCGGTACCGGAGTGTCTTGAGTCAGTAAGTATTCAACCCCTTTGTTATGGCAAGCCTAAATAAATTCAGGAGTAAAAATGTGCTTAACAAGTCACATAAGTTGCATGAACTCACTCTGTGTGCAATAATAGTGTTTAATAGTATTTATAAATGACTACCTCATCTCTGTACCGCACACATACAATTATCTGTAAGAACCCTCAGTCGAGCAGTGAATTCAAACACAGATTCAACCACAAAGACCAGGGAGGTGTTCCAATGCCTCTAAAGAAGGGCACCTATTGGTAGAGTGGTAAAATAAAAAGCAGACACTGAATATCCCTTTGAGGATGCTGGAGTTATAAATTACACTTTGGATGGTGTATCAATACACCCAGTCACTACAAAGATACAGGCATCCTTCCTGACTCAGTTGCTGGAGAGGAAGGAAACCACTCAAGGATTACACCATGAGGTCAATGGTGACTGTAAAACATTTACAGAGTTTAATGGCTGTGATAGGAGATAACTGAGGATGGATCAACAACATTGCAGTTACTCCACAATACTAACCTAAATGACAGAGTGAAAAGAAGGAAGCCTGTACAGAATACAAATATTCTAAAACATGCACCCTGTTTGCAACAAGGCACTAAAGTAGTACTGCTAAAAATGTGGCAAAGCAATTCACTTTTTGTCCTCAATACAAAGTGTTATGTTTGGGGCAAATCCAATACAAAACATTACTGAGTACCACTTTGCATATTTTTACTCATAGTGGTGGCTGCATCATGTTATTGGTATGCTTGTAATCGTTAAGGACTGGGGAGTTTTACAGGATAAAAAGAAACCGAATAGAACTAAGCACAGGCAAAATCCTAAAGGAAAACCTGGCTCAGTCTGCTTTCCACCAGACACTAATTTACTTATTAATTTACCTTTTAGCAGAACAATAACTTAAAACACAAGGCCAAATCTACACTGGAGTTGCTTACCAAGAAAGTGAATGTACCTGAGTTGCTGAGTTACAGTTTTAACTTCATCTATTGGTTGTCTAGCAATGAAAATGTTTGTCTAGCGATGATCAACAACCAATTTGACTGAGCTTGAAGGATTTTGAAAAGAATAATGGTCAAATGTTGCACAATCCAGGTGTGGGAAGCTCTTAGAGACTTACCCAGAGAGACTCACATCTGTAATCGCTGCCAAAGTTGCTTCTACAAAGTAATGATTCAGAGGTGTAAATACTTATGTAAATGAGATATTTCTGTATTTCGTTTTCAATACATTTGAAAAAATGTATTGTTTTCAATTGAATCCATTTTGAAATCAGGCTGTAACACAACAACATGTGGATTAAGTCAAGGGATGTGAAAACTTTCTGAAGGCACTGTACCTCAAAAAGGAATGATCGCTGCTAAGCCTAAATGTTTTGATCGATGGCTGAGGGAAAGTGACCCATCTCTCCTCTCATTTCCTACACTACTCTGCACTCTATGGTTATTATTGATCCATGCTTCACTGCAGAGGACCCAGCCTACAGTATCTGCCATTAGACATTCCCCTCAGTCGCTCACTCACTACACTCATTACTCTGGAATCTATTTAATCTAAGACTTTTTATTAAGGAGGTCTGACGCCAAATCCTCACTATTTTGTGTTAGGGTATTCCCACATGTAGCCTGATGGGGATTGAAGTAGCCTCCTCAGCCTGCGTGAGAGAAACTGTCTGAAGTCCCACAACGCTGTGGGAGAGTGAGCCCTCTGTATCATTAACAGTCACTTAAGCGTATTTGTTAATTAGGCTATAGTACTATAATAGGTACTAGGCAGGGTACTAATAATGGTTTACTCGGTGAGTTAGTGTAGCCTATAAGGCATGGCCGTAATGTGTCAGCAAACTAGGTCTAACTCCTTCACCTGTGTGTAACCAGGCAGTTTTGAAGCCTGCAAGGCATCTGCCAGCTGACTTTCAGCATATGACCTTGTCTTAATGGTGGGAAATGATTAGACCTAATCTCTGATAATCCAATAAAGTCGTATTACTCTCGGGAAGCGGCGCAGGTAAGGGCAGATTGAGAGGGAGAGAGAGTCACACTGTCATATGTAAAAAGAGGGAGGATAGTGTTGGATCTAATTTGGATCTGACAGATTACCTTTCAGTTTTCCACTCATTTCCATGTGAGTTTAAAAATCATTTGTACTGTAGTCCTATCTGTCATCATTTACCTTTATGGATGAGGAAGAGAAAACACAACATTTAATCTAACCTGTCTTTCTGTATCAAAAACAGCAGTTGGCAAAGGTTTATCCAGCCATGCATATTGCTACTAACATGGATAGTTTATCCAACAACTCCAACTTTAGTATCAGGTTTCAGGAAAGACCCAATTGCAGACTGTGTCGAAGTAACAACATTTATTACAACAACAGGGGCAGGCAAACGACAGGTCAAGGCAGGCAGGGGTCAATATTACAGAGTAGTGGGACAAAGGTATAGGAGGGCAGGCAGGCTCAGGGTCAGGTCAGGCAGAAGTCGGTAATCCAGAGTAGCGGGGCAAAGGTACAGGACTGCAGGCAGGCTCAGGGCAGGCAGAATGGTAAAAACCGTGAAAACAGGAACTGTAGACAAGAGGGAAGGGGGAAACCGCTGGTAGGTTCTATGAACAAAACAAACTGGCAACAGACAAACAGAACACAGGTATAAATACACAGGGAAGTGGAAGATGGGCGACACCTGGAGGAGGGTGGAAACAATCACAAAGACAGGTGAAACAGATCATGGTGGGACATTAGTATGATGTGAAAGAATAATGCAGGCCAGGCAGTGGGTTCAGTGGGTTGACAGGCAGTACAGATCTTGTTATAAACTGTTACATGCCCGCTGCCAGGCAACCTCCTCTGGCAGGATCAGAAGGAATGACCAGACCTGCCAAGACAAGTCTCTCTGACAATTTTGATTGGATGTTAGGGAGATGAGTTCATATCCTGTGCGATGGAGCCAGAAAAACTAGAATGGTTCATTATTCACATCCACAAGTGACCCTTTGTGTTTGTGTGCGTTTTAGATGAAGTTCTGGAATGTACTCACAGATGGAGCTATTGCCATCTCTCTTCCCCGTTCCTCCCCTAGACACTGCCCAAATGAATGTGACCCAATTGGCTGACGAGATTAAGGGGTGGTTAAACATTTTTTTTTTAACCTTTATTTAACTGGGCATGAACAAATTCTGATTTTCAATGACAGCCTAGGAACAGTAGGTTAACTGCCTTGTTCAGGGGCAGAACAACAGATTTTCACCTTGCCAGCTCGGGGATTTGATCTTGCAACCTCTCGGTTACTAGTCCAACGCTCTAACCACTAGGCTACCTGCCGCCCCAATTATTTACCCCTCTGTTTCTTTGGGATGCTGACTGTTGCGTAGCTCACCTTGGGCCTGTTCACTGATGAACATTTAGAATGGAGATAAAAATACAATCTGTAGAGTTGTGAGATTCGCTATTTTACTCATCATTAATTAATAACCTCTCTAGACTAGGGGGCGGTATTTTCACGTCCGGATGAAAAGCGTGCCCAAAGTAAACGGCCTGCTACTCAGGACCAGAAGCTAGGAAATGCATATTATTAGTAGATTTGAATAGAAAACACTCTGAAGTTTCTAAAACTGTTTTATTAATGTCTGTGATTATAACATAACTTATTTGGTAGGCGAAACCCCGAGGACAAATGTTTATGGTCAAATTAATGATTAGAATATTCCACCTTGAAACCGTATAATTGTATGAAATTGAGTAGAATCATAAAATTATTATTAATGATGTGTGTTGTTTTAGTCAGTTCTAAAGACTGTTGACATCCAGTGGAAGCGATAGGAACTGCAAGCAAGTGCCTTAGAAATCTAGATCCACATAGAAGAGAATGACCTAAAAAAAAAAAATGTGTCTATTGTAGATTATTCTGACGTTTTTCGTACGATGTACCCAATGACGAATGAAAACTTGCTATGTCCTCATTGAGATTTTACAGACGTGTTCAATACGCCTTATTTATACACTTTTGTAATATTTATGAAATGCATATTGTTATATTTGGTAGCACTTATTTGTTTTTCCTTTGCCTCCAACACCCTTCGATGTGTAGAACAAATGTGGGTGGGGCCAGGTCTACATAAGGGTGCAAATTTTAAAAAATCACAAAAGCTCTGACGAAGGCCGTGTGGCCGATACGTAAGCTTATTATATATCGGTGATACTATCAAGAGCAGTGTGCGGTTTCCTTTTTCCTTCAATTTGTTCAATTGTTGCCATGCACCTGCAAATAAGATTGCTCAGATGGGCGAGTGCCTTTTGAAATTTAATGGAACCCAAAAGGGTTCTACCTGGAACCGAAAGGTTCTATCTGGAACCAAAAAGGGTTCTTCAAAGAGTTATCCTATGGGGACAGCCGAAGAACCTATTGTCATTGAAAGGGCAACCTGCACGCCTGGTCTGAAATGACCTAACTGCCTGTAGCAACAAATGACCTTGTTAGTGTATGGAAAAATCATTTATATTGATATAATGGAACCACAATACTGAGTAAAAGATGGTGCAACATGCAAAATTCCACCTGAACAAATCTGGTTTTCCGCATGCATTTAGTTTGTGTAACAGTGTTTCTCTCAACAACGCCTCAACCCGAGACTTGATATCCAGTCTTCCTCTCCTCAGTCAGAACTAGATGAGACAAGACTTTGAAAAAAGTGACATTGTGAGACTACCTCAACCCTAACCATGTAGATCTCAATCAGAACCCCTCCCTCAAACATCTCTCTCCCTTTTTTTGCAGTTCCCTGTGGGTAGACGGTCAGCCTGTGACATCTACTGGCATGGAGTGTTCTTCCATAACAACGATAACATCCTCTCTGGACATGTCAACAAGTTCCCAGGTATGCTGATCCGACTGAAAAAAGCTACACTGTATGTTGTCACAGTGTTTCCCATAGATTGTTTTCCAGGTCCCCAAATCAACATCCTTAACCAAAAATATCAATTGATTAGCCAGTAAATTAAGTCTTTACAATGGTACAGAGGGAAACACTGTTGTCAGTCAGGTTTCGTGTATGTAGGGTTTATGGATCCTGTTATGCTATTGTGTGAGCCCTAAGCACAGCTGTGTTAAGTTATGGATTGGGGGCAGCATTTCCACTTTGAACGAATTGCGTACCCAAACAGAATTACCTCCTACTCTGCCCCAGAAGGTAATACATGCATATTATTATTACTATTGTATAGAAAACACTCTGAAGTTTCTAAAACTGTTTGAAGTAGAACAGAACATGTCTGTAAGTAGAACAGAACTCATTTGGCAGACAAAAACCTGAGAAGACTTCCAAACAGGAAGTAAGAACTCGATTTTCAAAACAGTGCCAAATGATTCCCCATATAGTTATGGATAAGCAAACACTTCCTAGGGCTTCCACTAGATGTCACCGTCTTTAGATTTTGGTTATATGATTCTACTATAAAGGAGGGGCTCATAGGAGCTATTTTACTGAGTGGTTTTCAGAAATTCTCAGTCTCATTTTGCGCGCGAGCGAGAGAGAGTGCTCTCGTTCCAATGCTCTTTCTTCAGACAATGAAATTCTCCGGTTGGATCCTTATTGATAATTAATGTTAAACACATCCTAAATATGAATTACATACATCATTTGACTTGTTTCTACGACCTGTAACGGAACCTTTTGAGTTTTTGTCTGGAGGGATTGCTCGTGCGTCATGAAAATGGATTCGTGGGCTGAACATGCTAACAACAAGTGGCTAAATGATGGGCTTTATGGAACTTTTCAATCATTTATTGTGGAACTGGGAATCCTGGGAGTGCCTTCTGATGAAGTTATTCGAAGGTAAGTGCATATTTATAGTGTTTTTGTAGCTTCTGTTGACGCCAAAATGGCGACTATTTCTTTGGCTGGATTGTGCTCTGAGCGCCGTTCTCAGATTATTCTTTTTCCGTAAAGTTTATTTTGAAATCTGACACAGCGGTTGCATAGAGAATAAGTTTATCTTTAATTTTGTGAATAACACTTGCATCTTTTATCAATGTTTATTATGAGTATTTCTGCAAAATCACCGGATGTTTTGGAATCAAAACATTACTGCACGTAACGCGCCAATGTAAACTGAGATTTTTTTTATATGCACATTATCGAACAAAACATAAATGTATTGTGTAACATGATGTCATATGACTCATCTGATGAAGATGTTCAAAGGTTAGTGATTAATTTTATCTCTATTTGTGGGTTTTATGAAAGCTATCTTTGCTGTGAAAAAATGTCTGTGCTTTTTTGGATTTGGTGGTGAGCTAACATAAATATATGTTGTGTTTTCGCTGTAAAACATTTTAAAAATCGGACACGTTGGCTGGATTCACAAGATGTTTATCTTTCATTTGCTGTATTGGACTTGTTAATGTGTGAAAGTTAAATATTTAAAAAAATATATTTTTGAATTTCGCACGCTGCCTTTTCAGCGGAATGTTGCGGGTGTTCCGCTAGCGGAACCCCTGGGCCAGAAAGGTTAATGCCTTGTCATGCCACGGTAATAAACCCAGCATTAGGAGTGAGGAGGATTATTATATTGTGTGAGGAAGCTGGAGCATGCTACACCTGGCCATCACCCCATATATGTGGCAAGGCTTGCAAACCATTACAGACTACAAAGGGAAGCACTGCCGAGAGCTAACCAGTGACACGAGCCAAACTACTTCTATGCTCGCTTGGAGGTAAATAACACTGAAACATGCATGAGAGCACCAGCTGTACCCGGAAGACTGTGTGATCACGCTCTCCGCAGCCGATGTGAGTAAGACCTTTAGACAGGTCAACATTCACAAGGCCACAGGGCCAGACGGATTACCAGAACGTGTACTGCGAGCATGCGTTGAGCAAATAGCAAATGTCTTCACTGACATTTTTAATCTCTTCCTGTCCGAGTCTGTAATACAGCATGCATTTTAAGCAGACCACCATAGTGCCTGTGCCCAGGGACACTAAGGTAACCTCCCTAAATGACTACCGACCCGCAGCACTCACGTCTGTAGCCACGAAGTGCTTTGAAAGGCTGGTCATGACACATCAACACTATCATCCCAGAAAACCTAGACCCACTCCAATTTGCATACCGCCCCAACAGATCCACAGATGATGCAATCCCTATTGCACTCCACACTGCCCTTTCCCACCTGGACAAAAGAAATACCATTGTGAAAATGCTATTCATTGACTACAGCTCAGCGTTCAACACCATAGTGCCCTCAAAGCTCATCAATAAACTAAGGACCCTGGGACTAAACACCTCCCTGTGCAACTGGGTAGTGGACTTCCTGACGGGCCGCCCCCAGGTGGTAAGGGTAGGTAACAACACATCCGCCACGCTGATCCTCAACACAGGGGCCCCTCAGGGGTGCATGCTCAGCCCCCTCCTGTACTCCCTGTTCACTCATGACTGCACGGCTAGGCACGACTCCAACACCATCATTAAATTTGCCGATGACACAACAGTGGTTGGCCTGATCACAAGCAACAACAAGATGGAGGTCAAAGGTCAGAGGTCAGAGACCTGGCCGTGTGGTGCCAGGACAACAACCTCTCCCTCAACATGATCAAGACAAAGGAGATGATTGTGGACTACAGGAAAAAGAGGACAGAGCACGCCCCCATTCTCATCGACTGGGCTACAATGGAGCAGGTTGAGAGCTTCAAGTTCCTTGCTGTCCACATCACCAACAAACTAACATGGTCCAAGCACACTAAGACAGTCGTGAAGCAGGCACGACAAAACCTTTTCCCCCTCAGGTGACTGAAAAGATTTGGCATGGGTCCTCAGATCCTCAAAAGGTTCTACAGCTGGACCACCGAGAGCATCCTGACTGGTTGCATCATTGCCTGGTATGGCAACTGCTCGGCCTTCGACCGTAGTGCGAACTGCCCAGTACATTACTGGGGCCAAGCTTCCTGCCATCCAGGACCTCTATACCAGGCAGTGTCAGAGGAAGGCCCTAAAAATTGTCAAAGACTCCAGCCACCCTAGTCATAGACTTTTCTGTCTGCTACCGCACGGCAAGCGGTACTGGAGCGACAAGTCTAGGTCCAAGAGGCTTCTAAACAGCTTCTACCCCCAAGCCATAAGACTCCTGGACATCTAGTCAAATGGCTACCCAGACTATTTGCATTGCCAACCCCCTCTCCACACCACTGCCACTCTCTGCTGTCATCTATGCACAGTCACTTTAATTACTCTACCTACATGTACTTTCTACCTCAACTAACCGGTGCCCCTGCACATTGACTCAGTACTGGCACCCCCCTGTATATATCGTTATTTTTTACTGCTGCTCTTTAATTACTTGTTACTTTTATCTCTTATTCTTATACGTATTTTTTTGAAACTGCACTGTTGGTTAGGGGCTCGTAAGTAAGCATTTCACTGTAAGGTTTACACCTGTTGAATTCGGCGCATGTGACTAATAAAATTTGATTTGATATACCACTCATCACTCACCCCATAACACGCACAACCACACCAGGGTGGGTTACCAAACCACCAGCGTTACACCTGTCTGTCTCTCACATATCCCTTACCTGTCTCTAATATGTCTGTCTGTCTGTCCGTCTGTGGTGTGGTCTGTAGGTATGATAGAGATGCTGAGAAAGATCAACCTGAGCCGAGCGGTGAGGACCATGCAGGAGCTGTTCCCTGAGGAGCACTACTTCTATCACCGCTCCTGGATCCTACCTGAGGAGTAAAACTTCTACCACCGCTCCTGGGTCCTGCCTGAGGAGTACAACTTCTATCCCCGCTCCTGGATCCTACCTGGGAAGTACCACTTCTACCACCGCTCCTGGATTCTGCCTGAGGAGTACTACTTCTACCACCGCTCCTGGGTCCTGCCTGAGGAGTACAACTTCTATCCCCGCTCCTGGATCCTACCTGGGGAGTACCACTTCTACCACCGCTCCTGGATCCTGCCTGAGGAGTACAACTTCTACCACCGCTCCTGGATCCTGTCTGAGGAGTACTACTTCTACCACCGCTCCTGGGTCCTGCCTGAGGAGTACAACTTCTATCCCCGCTCCTGGATCCTACCTGGGGAGTACCACTTCTACCACCGCTCCTGGATCCTGCCTGAGGAGTACAACTTCTACCACCGCTCCTGGATGCTACCTGGGGAGTACTACTTCTACCACCGCTCCTGGATCCTGCCTGAGGAGTACTACTTCTACCACCGCCCCAACACCGCTCCTGGATCCTACCTGAGGAGTACAACTTCTACCACCGCTCCTAGGTCCTACCTGAGGAGTACAACTTCTATCCCCGCTCCTGGATCCTACCTGAGGAGTACAACTTCTACCACCGCTCCTGGATCCTGCCTGAGGAGTACAACTTCTATCCCCGCTCCTGGATCCTACCTGAGGAGTACAACTTCTACCACCGCTCCTGGATCCTACCTGAGGAGTACAACTTCTATCCCCGCTCCTGGATCCTACCTGAGGAGTACAACTTCTACCACCGCTCCTGGATCCTACCTGGGGAGTACCACTTCTACCACCGCTCCTGGATTCTACCTGAGGAGTACAACTTCTATCCCCGCTCCTGGATCCTATCTGAGGAGTACAACTTCTATCTCCGCTCCTGGATCCTACCTGGGGAGTACAACTTCTATCCCCGCTCCTGGATCCTACCTGGGGAGTACAACTTCTATCCCCGCTCCTGGATCCTACCTGGGGAGTACAACTTCTATCTCCGCTCCTGGATACTACCTGGGGAGTACTACTTCTATCTCCGCTCCTGGATCCTACCTGGGGAGTACAACTTCTATCCCCGCTCCTGGATCCTACCTGGGGAGTACAACTTCTATCCCCGCTCCTGGATCCTGCCTGAGGAGTACAACTTCTATCTCCGCTCCTGGATTCTACCTGGGGAGTACAACTTCTATCTCCGCTCCTGGATCCTACCTGGGGAGTACAACTTCTATCCCCGCTCCTGGATCCTGCCTGAGGAGTACAACTTCTATCCCCGCTCCTCGATCCTGCCTGAGGAGTACAACTTCTATCTCCGCTCCTCGATCCTGCCTGAGGAGTACAACTTCTATCTCCGCTCCTGGATCCTACCTGGGGAGTACTACTTCTATCCCCGCTCCTGGATCCTACCTGGGGAGTACTACTTCTATCTCCGCTCCTGGATCCTACCTGGGGAGTACAACTTCTATCCCCGCTCCTGGATCCTACCTGGGGAGTACAACTTCTATCCCCGCTCCTGGATCCTGCCTGAGGAGTACAACTTCTATCTCCGCTCCTGGATTCTACCTGGGGAGTACAACTTCTATCTCCGCTCCTGGATCCTACCTGGGGAGTACAACTTCTATCCCCGCTCCTGGATCCTGCCTGAGGAGTACAACTTCTATCTCCGCTCCTGGATCCTACCTGGGAAGTACTACTTCTATCCCCGCTCCTGGATCCTGCCTGAGGAGTACAACTTCTAATCCCCGCTCCTCGATCCTGCCTGAGGAGTACAACTTCTATCTCCGCTCCTCGATCCTGCCTGAGGAGTACAACTTCTATCTCCGCTCCTGGATCCTACCTGGGGAGTACTACTTCTATCCCCGCTCCTGGATCCTACCTGGGGAGTACTACTTCTATCCCCGCTCCTGGATCCTACCTGGGGAGTACTACTTCTATCCCCGCTCCTGGATCCTGCCTGAGGAGTACAACTTCTAATCCCCGCTCCTCGATCCTGCCTGAGGAGTACAACTTCTATCTCCGCTCCTCGATCCTGCCTGAGGAGTACAACTTCTATCTCCGCTCCTGGATCCTACCTGGGGAGTACTACTTCTATCCCCGCTCCTGGATCCTACCTGGGGAGTACTACTTCTATCTCCGCTCCTGGATCCTACCTGGGGAGTACTACTTCTATCCCCGCTCCTGGATCCTACCTGGGGAGTACTACTTCTATCCCCGCTCCTGGATGCTACCCGGGGAGTACTACTTCTATTCCCAGGTAGTGCAGGACACATTAATCACTCAGCCACATGGATCACTCAGCCTCGAACCAGCCATTATCAGAACTCTCTCACCACCCCATCTGCATTTACACAGGCAGCCCAATTTTGATATTTTGCCCAATTATTGGTCTTTTGACCAGTCAGATCAGATAGTTGGGCAAAAGATCATAATTGGGATGCCTGTTTAAACGCAGCTTCTGTCACTCTCCTCACCACGGTTTTCAGCTGCGCTGTAAGACTATTTCCCCATAACAACAGAGAAAACTGTACTCCATAGTGGAACAGGGCCATTCACTCCCCAATGGCATCCAGTCAAAACGCTTCTCCTCAATTGGATGTTGTCAAACAGTGCAAGCCCTCTCTGACTCCTCTGAGTCAATGATGCGGTATTACTAACTTTCCTTTGCACGGTTTGGAGATGTACCACTAACCCATCAAGTGTACATCTGTTGTAAAAGGCAATCTAAAAAGTATGTATTAATTTAATCTTTATTTATCTAGGCAAGTCAGTTAAGAACAAATTATTATTTTACAATGATGGCCTACCCCGGCCAAACCCTCCCCTAACCCGGATGACGCTGGGCCAATTGTGCACCGCCCTATGGGACTCCCAATCACGGCCGGTTGTGATACAGCCCACGATCGAACCAGAGTCTGTAGTGACGCCTCTAGCACTGAGATGCAGCGCCTTAGGAGCACGACTCACGAGGAACAGTTTTCCTTTAATTGTTTCATACAAACTAGTAGTTCACTGCCCTTTGTGCAATAGTGAATGACTTGCTCTCTAATAGGCTGTGACACACCCTGGTCACTACCATACCACAGGAAACCACACACAAACCACACAAATAGCTGTGTCACACCACACACACACACACACACACACACACACACACACACACACACACACACACACACACACACACACACACACACACACACACACACACACACACACACACACACACACACACACACACACACACACACACACACACACACACACACACACACCACTCTCATACACATCCCCCTCAAACCCCTGTCCACCCCCTTCCCTCTACTCATCCCTTAGTGAACCCTCAGCATTGGCACGCATGATTAATTCAGAACGGCTAGAGGGAAAGGTCAGAGGTCAAGCTAATAAGTGTTAATGGTGTTTGACGTTCAGAGATCACAGTGACTTTGAGAGGGTGTGTCCTCAGACAGCCGGGATTTAACTGGGTAGGGGAATTAACTTACGTCATTGCCTGAGATACAGCTCAGCTAGTCAAACAGAGGGGGGCACTAGAGACCCCTTTAAAAGGCTCTCCATCTTAACCACAGACAGGCTACAGGCAATGTTCCCTCTAATGTTTTTGGGCACTGAGCAAATTTCTGGGCTTATGAGCAGAAACTTGAACATTGTGAGAATTTTGTACAACTTCCGACGCGCAATTACAGTGAAAACTGAGGCTGTACGCTTTAAGCTACACTTTTAGACAGTAGCCAATAGGCTATTGTGGCTATTTGAGCATATTAGAGTGGCCTAGCAACAAAATTAATGGAGCAAATCGCATTTCAATCAGGATCTCAGCGATCACTGCCTCATTGCCTGTATCCGCTATGGGTCCGCGGTCAAACGACCACCCCTCATCACTGTCAAACGCTCCATAAAACACTTCTGCGAGTAGGCCTTTCTAAACGACCTGGCCCGGGTATCCTGGAAGGATATTGACCTCATCCCGTCAGTCGAGGATGCCTGGTCGTTCTTTAAAAGTAATTTCCTCACCACCGTAAATAAGCATGCCCCTTTCAAAAAATGCAGAACTAAGAACAGATAAAGCCCTTGGTTCACACCAGACCTGACTGCCATTGACCAGCACAAAAACATCCTGTGGCGGACTGCAATAGGATCGAATAGTCCCCGCGATATGCAACTGTTCAGGGAAGTCAGGAACCAATACACGCAGTCAGTCAGTAATTGAACCAAAAATGACTAGGTATCCCCCTTACCCCCGTCACTGTCCATTTCTTGTTTTTAAACGATGAGAGAAGTGCTACGTTTTTTGCAATATACCGGTATTGATGCACGGACCGGTTTGGGTTTTTACTTTACCGTTTTTGAATGTTTGGTTTGTTAAATGTGATACGCAGTGTGTAACGTCCATTTTTATAGTTTACTTCGCTACTTAAGTCATCTCTCTTCACTCTCTCTATGTCCCTGTCACTCAAGGAGCGCATTTGATGTTCCTCAACTAACATAAACTCACCCCATTCCGTACAAATGTGCGTAACCGCGACATTCAAACGAGGCTACAGAAAAAACTATTGGGACTGTAGCGACTGTGTTGACTTCAAAATCGGGGGTGGAAACTAGGTTTCTATTCATGAGTTGATCGACATGGTAATGGCTCTATAGTATTGGAGAAAAGTTGAAAAAACTGACCCTCCGTTACATCTTGACGTGTCATGTCGTAACGTACAGGACGCATAAAGCAACTATTTCTGTCTCCACCAGGTGTAGCACTTCTCTCATCGTTTAAAAACAAGAAATGGACAGTGACGGGGGTAAGGGGGATACCTAGTCATTTTTTTGTCATAATTGCATGCGATCATCATTCTCAAAGCCGCTGTTTACTTCTAAGATCACTTTAGCACCGCCCTAAAAACACGATTCAAATTCGACACAAACCATCAAATAGGTATGTAATGACACATTATATAAACTCTTTATAGTGTTTTATTTACATTTTAGAGGCGATAAGGTGGTAAGTTGGACAGATCGAGTGAAAAAAGCAATTTTCCCACACAACATCTGTCCTCCTCACTACCACGCATTAGTTTCGCTTCCCCACCCGCCATTTTAAAAAGACCCGACATGGCTCATTGCCTGCTTGAATTATGCAGAAACGGGCAGTGTTTAGGTCATGTAATCGATTTTGTTGGAAAGGGGAGAAATTGTGCTTTACAATGGTATTGACATTACAGTTGATCTGGAAGTATTACGTTTTTTGGGGGGCTAAAATAAGGGCAATTGTACGGACCAAGGCGATGTACGAGTTTACGTACGAGACACTTGCGTTCAGTCTGCGTGGTCAATGCAGCATATGCAACACTGTTGATGACAACGATGCAGTTCTCACTTTGCTTTTTAATATAAATCTACCAGCATTCTATAATTACACTATTAGCTTGTGTTTCTTACATCTGCAAATAGCTAGTTTGTCTTTTCTTAGCAAGTTGTTCCTAAATATCGTTAGCCACTAATGCTAATCGCTAGCTAGCTAGATAATAAATGTACTGAGTAAGAGCAAGCGTAATTAGCTATACAGCTGATACTGATAATGCAAGTGATTGTGTAGACCTAAATCAGCATGTTGTTTGTGCAACAGTGTCTTCTAAATTAAAGAGGTAAACGCAAAGCAAGAATATGTTAGCTACATGAAGCCAAAGATTATAGGGTCCCCTAGGAAACACCTATCAACACATTAGTTCCTACCCTGTCACAATAACTCCTCCCTGGAATTTTCATTCATTGTTATGTCAAACAACACTGTATTAAAAGTGCCCGCTATTATATTCTAACTATAGAATTAGAATAGACATTATATTCCCATGATTCCAACAGTTAACCCAAGTGTTTTGCTCTAAATCGCAAGTCAAATTGCAACATTTGGTTAAAAATAAGGCCCAGCCCTTATTTCTTGAGGGAAACCTGTTTTAGACTTCCAGAGATTTGAGACTGGGACGGAGGTTCACCTTCCAGCAGGACAATGACCCCCAGCACACTGCTAAAGCAACACTTAAGTGGTTTAAGGGGAATCCAATTGAGAATCTGTTGTATCACTTAAAGATTGCTGTATACCAGCGGAACCCATCCAACTTGAAGGAGCTGGAGCAGTTTACACCTGCACAGCAAGCAATGCAGGTGTAGAAGCACGGTGGCTAGTAAAAACTCCCTAGAAAGGCCAAAACCTAGGAAGAAACCTAGAGAGGAACCAGGCTATGAGGGGTGGCCAGTCCTCTTCTGGCTGTGTCGGGTGGAGATTATAACAGAACATGGCCAAGATGTTCAAATGTTCAGAAATTACCAGCGTGGTCAAATAATAATAATCCCAGTAGTTGTCGAGGGTGCAGCAAGTCAGCACCTCAGGAGTAAATGTCAGTTGGCTTTTCATAGCCGATCCTTAAGAGTATCTCTACCGCTCCGGCAGTCTCTAGAGAGTTGAAAACAGCAGGTCTGGGACAGGTAGCACGTCCGGTGAACAGGTCAGGGTTCCATAGCCGCAGGCAGAACAGTGGAAACTGGAGCAGCAGCACGGCCAGGTGGACTGGGGACAGCAAGGAGTCATCATGCCAGGTAGTCCTGAGGCATGGTCCTAGGGCTCAGGTCCTCCGAGAGAGAGAAAGAAAGAGAGAAAGAGAGAATTAGAGAGAGCATACTTAAATTCACACAGGACACCGGATAAGATAGGAGAAGTACTCCAGATATAACAAACTGACCCTAGCCCCCCGACACATAAATTACTGCAGCATTAATACTGGAGGCTGAGACAAGAGGGGTCAGGAGACACTGTGGCCCCATCCGATGATACCCCCGGACAGGGCCAAACAGGAAGGATATAACCCCACCCACTTTGCCAAAGCACAGCCCCCACACCACTAGAGGGATATCTTCAACCACCAATTTACCATCCTGAAACAAGGCCGAGTATAGCCCACAAAGATCTCCGCCACGGTAGGAATGGTAGGACCACTTTATCTGAAGACATAACGCATTCATAACACATACATACAGCACTCATAATCACTACACAATATATTTTATCTTCCATTTTGGCATAAAGCATTCTACTAGCATTTAAACATTGACTTTCTTAACATGTTTCTATGTTTAAATATAGCATTCTAACATCTCTGTTCTCCCATGTCACTGGCACCCCGACAGGAACCCAGTCAGAAGAACCTGAGCCATGTCCTCATGCACCTGACCAACTACTCCCACAGCGTCCAGACTGGGAATTTTGTCCACTCTGACAGCCTTTCATCGGGAAACAAGCGTACCTTCTCCAGCGTGCTCTACCGCCTGGCCTCTAAAGGAGTGGACATCAAGAAGGTGTGGTCAGACATCATCTCTCTGGTCATCAAGACGGTCATCGCTCTGGTCAATGAGTTCAAGCTCTACTACCTGGCCAACATACGGCCTGTCAAACCAGGACCCACCTGCTTCCAGGTACAGAGAGATGAGGAGAGTGTGTGTGTGTCTGTGTGTGTGTGTCTGAGTGTTTGTCTGTGTGTGTGTGTGTCTGTGTGTGTGTGTGTGTGTGTGTGTGTGTGTGTGTGTGTGTGTGTGTGTGTGTGTGTGTGTGTGTGTGTGTGTGTGTGTGTGTGTGTGTGTGTGTGTGTGATTTAATTTAACTTCTTGCGACTACAGGGGGTGGTGTTTTCTCATTAGCATAATTGCATTACAGATTAAACGGCTTCCTACTAAATTCTTTATCGTACAATATGCAAATTATTACTATTATTGGATAGAAAACAGTCTCTAGTTTCTATAGGCGTTGGAATTTTGTCTCTGAGTGGAACAGAACTCATTCTACAGCAATTTCCCTGACATGGAGTCAGATTTCACACATTTTGGCCCCTGATCTGGAGTCAGTTTAAAGGCCACTGTGAACGCTATCAGGATACGGACACTGCTTACGTCTTCCCCTGGATGCCTTTACGTGATGACGATTTGAATGGTATCGATTGCGCAATCACAGCCCCTATAAAACAAAAACACGTGTAGGTAGGAACTCTTTTCCAGCTGCGTCAGGCGCGGTGGACACCGACCCTGCTCTTTTTCCAAGCATTAGTGTAGCCAGTTATATTTCTCCGGTCATGTTTCTACTCGTTATAGGAGTTAAAAACATCATAAGGTAGTTAATTTAAACCGTTTTATAGCAATTTATATCCTTTTATTGCGATTTTGGGACATTTATTTCTGAGACACTGTGAATCTCTGGGCACGGTTCCAGTTCATGCCGAACGCAATGGGCATTTCTACATGGCAAGAGGACAGCTTTCGACCAAAAGACGATTAGACCCAAGAAAGGATTCTTTGCCCAAGATTCTGATGGAAGAACAGCTCAAAGTAGGAACAATTTATTATGATAAATCGTGTTTCTGTCGAGAAATGTTAATCGCTTATGACGCCATCTTTTTAGACGTAGCTTCGCTTGGCGCAAACTGTATTGAAAAGTAAGGATAATTAAAAAAATGTAAATCAGCGATTGTATTAAGAATTAAATTGTCTATCAATCGCTGTCCACCCTATATTTTTTAGTCACGTTTATGAGTATTTATGTATACGACTAGATCACTGTCTAATATGGCGCACGACATTGTCTGACCAGCTGGGCAACTTTTGTCATTGTCTAACCATGATTTTGGTGGCTAAATATGCACATTTTCGAACAAACTGTATATGTATGTTGTAATGTGATGTTACAGGAGTGTCATCTTAAGAATTCTGAGAAGGTTAGTGAAAAAATTAATATATTTTGGCGATGTTTACGTTATCGCTCTCTTTGGCTAGAATCAATGCTCTGGTAACGTTTGCATATGTGGTATGCTAATATAACGATTTATTGTGTTTTCGCTGTAAGACACTTAGAAAATCTGAAATATTGTCTGTATTCACAGGATCTGTGTCTTTCGATTAGTGTATGCTGTGTATTTTTACGAAATGTTTGATGATTAGTAATTAGATAATACACGTTGCTCTGTGTAGTAATTCTAGGAGCTTTGGTGAGATTTGTGATGCTGGCTGCAATGGCAAACTATGATTTATACCTGAAATATGCACATTTTTCTAACAAAACCTATCCTATACCATAAATATGTTATCAGACTGTCATCTGATGAGTTTTTTTCTTGGTTAGTGGCTATCAATATCTTAGTTTAGCCGAATTGGTGATAGCTACTGGTGTTGAGAAAAAATGGTGGACAAAGAAAAAGGGTGTCTTTTGCTAACATGGTTAGCTAATAGATTTACATATTTTGTCTTCCCTGTAAAACATTTAAAAAATCTGAAATGGTGACTTTATTCACAAGATCTGTATCTTTCATTAGGTGTCTTGGACTTGTGATTTAATGATATTTAGATGCTACTATTTAAATGTGACGCTATGCTAGCGATGCTAATCAGTGTGGGGGGGGGGGGGGGGGGGGGGGGGGGGATCCCGGATCCGGGTTTCAGAGGCAGTAAAAGTTAATGGAGCCAATAGCTTTAGGCTCCCACAGATTAAGCTAGATTACAGTAATATGGATACTATTACATGTGTACTACGATTCTAGTTATATTTTATGAAGAGTGTGACTTAACATTATAGAAATGGTGATATGACCATCTTGACTGTGTGTGTCAGATTTTGGGCCTTGACATCCTGCTGATGAAGAACCTGAAGTCAGTATTACTGGAGCTCAACGCCAACCCAAGTATGAGAATAGAGCATGAACAAAAGGTGAGTAGGACATACATCGTCAACATCATCATTATCATCACCATCATCATCATCAACATCACCATCATCATCATCAACAGCTCATCATCAGCTCTTCAGTGCTAATGCCATATGTGTGTGTGTCTATGTGTGTGTGTGTGTGTCTTTCTGTCTGTCTTTCTGTCTGTCTGTCTCTGTGTGTGTGTGTGTCTCTGTGTGTGTGTGTGTGTGCCTGTCTGTCTGCTGTGTGTGTGTGTGTCTGTGTATCTGTCTGTGTGTGTGTGTGTCTGTCTGACTCTGTGTGTGTGTGTCTGTGTGTGTGTCTGTCTCTGTGTGTCTGTCTGTGTGTGTGTGCGTGTCTGTCTGTGTGTCTGTCTGTGTATGTGTGTGTGTGTGTGTGTGTGTGTGTGTGTGTGTGTGTGTGTGTGTGTGTGTGTGTGTGTGTGTGTGTGTGTGTGTGTGTGTGTGTGTTACAGGTGTCCCCCAGGGTGTGTGAGTACGTCCCCAGCCCAGTAGATGAGGAGGTGAAGGTGGGGGTCATTAGAGACACATTACATCACCAACGCGAGTCTTAACACACACACACACACACACACACACACACACACACACATGGACGGACGTGAAGCTAGGGTTAGGGTTAAACCAGGATGTGGACAGGAAGCTAGGGTTAGGGTTAGGGTTAAACCAGGATGTGGACATGTAGCTAGGTTTAGGTTTAGTGTAAAACCAGGATGTGGACATGAAGCTAGGTTTAGGTTTAGTGTTAAACCAGGATGTGGACATGAAGCTAGGGTTAAGGTTAGTGTTAAACCAGGATGTGGACATGAAGCTAGGTTTAGGGTTAGGGTTAAACCAGGATGTGGACATGAAGCTAGGGTTAGGGTTAGTGTTAAACCAGGATGTGGACATGAAGCTAGGGTTAGGGTTAGAGTTAAACCAGGATGTGGACATGAAGCTAGGGTTAGGGTTAGAGTTAAACCAGGATGTGGACATGAAGCTAGGGTTAAGGTTAGTGTTAAACCAGGATGTGGACGTGAAGCTAGGGTTAGGGTTAGAGTTAAACCAGGATGTGGACATGAAGCTAGGGTTAGGGTTAGTGTTAAACCAGGATGTGGACATGAAGCTAGGGTTAGGGTTAGTGTTAAACCAGGATGTGGACGTGAAGCTAGGGTTAGGGTTTGCGTTAAACCAGGATGTGGACATGTAGCTAGGTTTAGGTTTAGTGTTAAACCAGGATGTGGACATGAAGCTAGGGTTAGGGTTAGTGTTAAACCAGGATGTGGACGTGAAGCTAGGTTTAGGGTTAGTGTTAAACCAGGATGTGGACATGAAGCTAGGGTTAGGGTTAGTGTTAAACCAGGATGTGGACATGAAGCTAGGGTTAAGGTTAGTGTTAAACCAGGATGTGGACATGTGGCTAGGTTTAGGGTTAGAGTTAAACCAGGATGTGGACGTGAAGCTAGGGTTAGGGTTAGTGTTAAACCAGGATGTGGACATGAAGCTAGGGTTAGGGTTAGTGTTAAACCAGGATGTGGACATGAAGCTAGGTTTAGGGTTAGTGTTAAACCAGGATGTGGACATGTAGCTAGGTTTAGGGTTAGTGTTAAACCAGGATGTGGACATGAAGCTAGGGTTAGGGTTAGTGTTAAACCAGGATGTGGACATGAAGCTAGGGTTAGGGTTAGTGTTAAACCAGGATGTGGACGTGAAGCTAGGGTTAGGGTTAGTGTTAAACCAGGATGTGGACATGTAGCTAGGTTTAGGTTTAGTGTTAAACCAGGATGTGGACATGAAGCTAGGGTTAAGGTTAGTGTTAAACCAGGATGTGGACATGTGGCTAGGTTTAGGGTTAGAGTTAAACCAGGATGTGGACGTGAAGCTAGGGTTAGGGTTAGTGTTAAACCAGGATGTGGACATGAAGCTAGGGTTAGGGTTAGTGTTAAACCAGGATGTGGACATATACCTAGGTTTAGGGTTAGTGTTAAACCAGGATGTGGACATGAAGCTAGGGTTAGGGTTTGCGTTAAACCAGGATGTGGACATGTGGCTAGGTTTAGGTTTAGTGTTAAACCAGGATGTGGACATGAAGCTAGGGTTAGGGTTAGTGTTAAACCAGGATGTGGACATGTGGCTAGGTTTAGGTTTAGTGTTAAACCAGGATGTGGACGTGAAGCTAGGGTTAGGGTTAGAGTTAAACCAGGATGTGGAAATGAAGCTAGGGTTAGGGTTAGTGTTAAACAAGGATGTGGACATGAAGCTAGGGTTAGGGTTAGTGTTAAACCAGGATGTGGACATATACCTAGGTTTAGGGTTAGTGTTAAACCAGGATGTGGACATATACCTAGGTTTAGGGTTAGTGTTAAACAAGGATGTGGACATGAAGCTAGGGTTAGGGTTAGTGTTAAACCAGGATGTGGACATATACCTAGGTTTAGGGTTAGTGTTAAACAAGGATGTGGACATGAAGCTAGGTTTAGGGTTAGTGTTAAACCAGGATGTGGACATATACCTAGGTTTAGGGTTAGTGTTAAACAAGGATGTGGACATGAAGCTAGGGTTAAGGTTAGTGTTAAACCAGGATGTGGACATGAAGCTAGGGTTAGGGTTAGTGTTAAACCAGGATGTGGACATGTAGCTAGGTTTAGGGTTAGTGTTAAACCAGGATGTGGACATGTAGCTAGGGTTAGGGTTATTGTTAAACCAGGATGTGGACGTGAAGCTAGGGTTAGGGTTAGAGTTAAACCAGGATGTGGAAATGAAGCTAGGGTTAGGGTTAGTGTTAAACAAGGATGTGGACATGAAGCTAGGGTTAGGGTTAGTGTTAAACCAGGATGTGGACATATACCTAGGTTTAGGGTTAGTGTTAAACCAGGATGTGGACATATACCTAGGTTTAGGGTTAGTGTTAAACAAGGATGTGGACATGAAGCTAGGGTTAGGGTTAGTGTTAAACCAGGATGTGGACATATACCTAGGTTTAGGGTTAGTGTTAAACAAGGATGTGGACATGAAGCTAGGTTTAGGGTTAGTGTTAAACCAGGATGTGGACATATACCTAGGTTTAGGGTTAGTGTTAAACAAGGATGTGGACATGAAGCTAGGGTTAAGGTTAGTGTTAAACCAGGATGTGGACATGAAGCTAGGGTTAGGGTTAGTGTTAAACCAGGATGTGGACATGTAGCTAGGTTTAGGGTTAGTGTTAAACCAGGATGTGGACATGTAGCTAGGGTTAGGGTTATTGTTAAACCAGGATGTGGACGTGAAGCTTGGGTTAGGGTTTGTGTTAAACCAGGATGTGGACATGAAGCTAGGTTTAGGGTTAGTGTTAAACCAGGATGTGGACATATACCTAGGTTTAGGGTTAGTGTTAAACCAGGATGTGGACATGAAGCTAGGGTTAATGTTAGTGTTAAACCAGGATGTGGACGTGAAGCTAGGGTTAGGGTTAGTGTTAAACCAGGATGTGGACATGTAGCTAGGTTTAGGGTTAGTGTTAAACCAGGATGTGGACATGTAGCTAGGGTTAGGGTTATTGTTAAACCAGGATGTGGACGTGAAGCTTGGGTTAGGGTTTGTGTTAAACCAGGATGTGGACATGAAGCTAGGGTTAGGGTTAGAGTTAAACCAGGATGTGGACATGAAGCTGCTTCATTACCCCCAGGACCATAGAAGGAATCAGCGAACAGTCATTTCTTTCCGTCTATCTTTTTTCTCTCCTTCCCTCTCTCCATCTTGGCAGGGTTCATCCTGTGTTTGTGTGTGGTGATGGTGGTATTAGCCAGCCGGTGTGTCTGGGCTCTGGACTGGGCCTGGGGATTGCTGATATGGAAAGCCTGTCCGTCTCTCCCTCTGATCTCTGGTCTCTCTGGCCAGCCATCTTTAGAAAACACCCCAGTTAACAGCTCACCATAAGCCTATTAAAGGGAAACATTTAATTCCAGCCCAGCAGTGATGGAATTTCACACAAGACTGTGCCGTGTGTGTATGTGTATGTGTGTGTGTGTGTGTGTGGCAGGCAGCTCTACGCTCTACGGCCCATGGGGTGGCCACCACTAACCTCCCCTTAACCGTTATACCATAGAGACTTACTGTAACCCAACAGTATATTCATTCTCCCTCTGTATCTGTCAGTCTCTCTCTGTCTTTCTCTGTTCCCTCTGTATCTGTCAGTCTCTCTCTCTGTCTTTCTCTGCTCCCTCTGTATCTGTCAGTCTCTCTCTCTGTCTTCCTCTGTTCTGTCTGTATCTGTCAGTCTCTCTGTCCTTCTCCGCTCCCTCTGTATCTGTCAGTCTCTCTCTCTGTCTTTCTCTGCTCCCTCTGTATCTGTCAGTCTCTCTCTGTCTTTCTCTGTTCCGTCTGTATCTGTCAGTCTCTCTGTCTTTCTCTGCTCCCTTTGTATCTGTCAGTCTCTCTGTCTTTCTCTGCTCCCTCTGTATCTGTCAGTCTCTCTCTGTCTTTCTCTGTTCCGTCTGTATCTGTCAGTCTCTCTGTCTTTCTCTGCTCCCTTTGTATCTGTCAGTCTCTCTCTCTGTTTTTCTCCGCGCCCTCTGTATCTGTCAGTCTCTCTCTCTGTCTTTCTCTGTTCCGTCTGTATCTGTCAGTCTCTCTGCCTTTCTCTGCTCCCTCTGTATCTGTCAGTCTCTCTCTGACTTTTTCTGCCATTTCTATCACTCTCATCCCTAGTTTTCCCTTTTGATCTATCCCTCTCTCTCTCTCTCTCTCTCTCTCTCCCTCTCTCTGTCTCTTACTCTCTCTCTCTCCCTCTCTTTCCCTGGGTTATCAGAAGTAATAACTCTCTGTCTCTCGCTTTCTTTCTGTCTCTGCTTTCTCTTCTATTGCTCCCGTCTCTCTCTCTCTCCCTCTCTCTCTCTCTCTCTCTCTCTCTCTCTCTCTCTCGCTCTCTCTCTCTCAAATTCAAATTCAAGCTGCTTTATTGGCATGAAAAATATTGCGTCAATATTGCCAAAGCAACTGTCACGTTCTGACCATAGTTCTTGTGTGTTTTGCTTGTTTTAGTGTTGGTCAGGACGTGAGCTGGGTGGGTATTCTATGTTGTGTGTCTAGTTTGTCTGTTTCTATGTTTGGCCTAATATGGTTCTCAATCAGAGGCAGGTGTTTTGTGTTGTCTCTGATTGGGAATCATATATAGGTGGCTTGTTTTGTGTTGGGGTTTGTGGGTGGTTGTTTCCTGTCTCTGTGTTTTCTCTGCACCAGCTAGGACTGTATCGGTTTGCCACATTTTGTTATTTTTGTATTGTTGTAGTGTTCACAGTTTGTATTATTAAATATATTGAGCACCAACTACGCTGCGTCTTGGTCCGATCCCTGCTACACTGCCGTTACAGCAACAATGTATACAATATACATTGTAATCAAATATTAAAGAATAACAAATAATAATATAAAATGGTAGTAAAGAATTTCAATAAAAAAATGAAATAAATTATAACAATAAAATGGTAACAGTCAACAGTAGAAATATAAAAAGCTAAACATGGAAAATATAACTAACTAACTGTCATCTTCACCATTACATCAGTATTACAACTACCATCATCATTACTACTAATACTACCACCATCACTAAACTGCTATCACTACCATCATCATTATTACTACTACTACCATAACCATCACTAAACTGCTATCACTACCATCATCATTACTACTACTACTTCCACCACCATCACTAAACTACTATCACTACCATCATCATTACTACTAATACTACAACCATCACTAAACTGCTATCATTACCATCATCATTATTACTACTACTACCATCACCATTACTAAACTACTATCACTATCATCATCATTACTACTACTACCACCACCATCACTAAACTGCTATCACTACCATCATCATTACTACTAATACCATCACTAAACTGCTATCACTACCATCATCATTACTACTAATACCATCACCATCACTAAACTGCTATCACTACCATCATCATTACTACTACTACTACCATCACCATCACTAAACTGCTATCACTACCATCATCATTATTACTACTACCAATACCATCACTAAACTGTTATCACTACCATCATCATTACTACTACCATCACCATCACTAAACTACTATCACTACCATCATCATTATTACTACTACCACCACCATCACTAAACTACTATCACTACCATCATCATTATTATTACTACCATCACCATCACTAAACTACTATCACTACCATCATCATTATTACCACTACCACCACCATCACTAAACTGCTATCACTACCATCATCATTACTACTACTACCACCACCACCAACACTAAACTGCTATCACTACCATCATCATTATTACTACTACTACCATCACCATCACTAAACTGCTATCACTACCATCATCATTACTACCATCACCATCACTAAACTGCTATCACTACCATCATCATCATCACTACTACCACCACCAACACTAAACTGCTATTACTACCATCATCATTATTACTGCCATCACCATCACTAAACTACTATCACTACCATCATCATTACTACTAATACTACCATCACTAAACTGCTATCACTACCATCATCATTACTACTACTACTATCATCACTAAACTGCTATCACTACCATCACTAAACTGTTATCACTACCATCATCATTACTACTACTAATCACCATCACTAAACTGCTATCACTACCATCATCATTACTGCTACTACTAACATCACCATCACTAAACTACTATCACTACCATCATCATTATTACCACTACCACCACCATCACTAAACTGCTATCACTACCATCATCATTACTACTACTACCACCACCACCAACACTAAACTGCTATCACTACCATCATCATTATTACTACTACTACCATCACCATCACTAAACTGCTATCACTACCATCATCATTACTACCATCACCATCACTAAACTGCTATCACTACCATCATCATCATCACTACTACCACCACCAACACTAAACTGCTATTACTACCATCATCATTATTACTGCCATCACCATCACTAAACTACTATCACTACCATCATCATTACTACTAATACTACCATCACTAAACTGCTATCACTACCATCATCATTACTACTACTACTATCATCACTAAACTGCTATCACTACCATCACTAAACTGTTATCACTACCATCATCATTACTACTACTAATCACCATCACTAAACTGCTATCACTACCATCATCATTACTGCTACTACTAACATCACCATCACTAAACTGCTATCACTACCATCATCATTATTACTACTACCACCACCATCACTAAACTGTTATCACTACCATCATCATTACTACTACTACCACCACCATCACTAAACTGCTATTACTACCATCATCATTACCTCTACTACTACCACCATCACTAAACTGTTATCACTACCATCATCATCATCACTACTACCACCACCAACACTAAACTGCTATCACTACCATCATCATTATTACTACTACCATCACCATCACTAAAGTGCTATCACTACCATCATCATTACTACTACTACTACCATCACCATCACTAAACTGCTATCACTACCATCATCATTACTACTACTACCACCACCATCACTAAACTGCTATCACTACCATCATCATTACTACCACCACCATCACTAAACTGCTATCACTACCATCATCATTACTACTACTACTTCCACCACCATCACTAAACTGCTATCACTACCATCATCATTACTACCACCACCATCACTAAACTGCTATCACTACCATCATCGTTAATACTACTACCACCACCATCACTAAACTGCTATCACTACCATCATCATTACTACTACTACCACAGCCATCACTAAACTGCTATCACTACCATCATCATTACTACTACTACTAACATCACCATCACTAAACTGCTATCACTACCATCATCATTATTACTACTACCACCACCATCACTAAACTGTTATCACTACCATCATCATTACTACTACTACCACCACCATCACTAAACTGCTATCACTACCATCATCATTACCTCTACTACTACCACCATCAATAAACTGTTATCACTACCATCATCATCATCACTACTACCACCACCAACACTAAACTGCTATCACTACCATCATCATTATTACTACTACCATCACCATCACTAAACTGCTATCACTACCATCATTACTACTACTACTACCACCATCACCATCACTAAACTGCTATCACTACCATCATTACTACTACTACTACCACCACCACCAACACTAAACTGCTATCACTACCATCATCATTATTACTACTACTACCATCACCATCACTAAACTGCTATCACTACCATCATCATTATTGCTACTAATACTACCACCATCACTAAACTGCTATCACTACCATCATCATTACTACTACCACCATCACCATCACTAAACTGCTATCACTACCATCATCATTACTACTATCACCATCACTAAACTGCTATCACTACCATCATCATTACTACTACTACTACCATCACCAATACTAAACTGCTATCAATACCATCATCATTACTACTACTACTACCACCACCATCACTAAACTGCTATCACTACCATCATCATTACTACCACCACCATCACTAAACTGCTATGACTACCATCATCATTACTACTACTACCACTACCATCACTAAACTGCTATCACTACCATCATCATTACTACCACCTTCATCACTAAACTGCTATCACTACCATCATCGTTAATACTACTACCACCACCATCACTAAACTGCTATCAATACCATCATCATTACTACTACTACTACCACCACCATCACTAAACTGCTATCACTACCATCATCATTACTACTACTACTACCATCACCAACACTAAACTGCTATCGCTACCATCATCATTACTACTACTACCATCACCATCACTAAACAGCTATCACTACCATCATCATTACTACTACTACTACCATCACCAACACTAAACTGCTATCACTACCATCATCATCATTACTACTACTACTTCCACCACCATCACTAAACTGCTATCACTACCATCATCATTATTACCAATACCACCGCCATCACTAAACTGCTATCACTACCATCATCATTACTACTACCACCACCATCACTAAACTGCTATTACTACCATCATCATTACTACTACTACCACCACCATCACTAAACTGCTATCACTACCATCATCATTACTACTACTACTACAAGCACCATCACTAAACTACTATCACTACCATCATCATTATTACTACTACTACCACCACCATCACTAAACTGCTATCACTACCATCATCATTATTACTTAGACCAGCACCATCACTAAACCGCTATCACTACCATCATCATTACTACTACTACAATCACCATCAATAAACTACTATCACTACCATCATCATTACTACTACTACCATCACCATCACTAAACTGCTATCACTACCATCATCATTACTACTACCATCACCATCACTAAACTACTATCACTACCATCATCATTACTACTACTACCATCACCATCACTAAACTACTATCACTACCATCATCATTACTACTACCATCACCATCACAAAACTACTATCACTACCATCATCATTACTACTACTACCATCACCATCACTAAACTACTATCACTACCATCATCATTACTACTACTACCATCACCATCACTAAACTACTATCACTACCATCATCATTACTACTACTACCATCACCATCACTAAACTGCTATCACTACCATCATCATTACTACCACCACCATCACTAAACTGCTATCACTACCATCATCATTATTACTACTACTACCATCACTATCACTAAACTGCTATCACTACCATCATTACTACTACTACTACCATCACCATCACTAAACTGCTATCACTACCATCATCATTACTACTACTACTACCATCACCATCACTAAACTACTATCACTACCATCATCATTACTACTACTACCACTGCCATCACTAAACTGCTATCACTACCATCATCATTACTACTACCACCACCATCACTAAACTGCTATTACTACCATCATCATTACTACTACTACCACCACCATCACTAAACTGCTATCACTACCATCATCATTACTACTACTACTACTACCACCACCACCACTAAACTGTTATCACTACCATCATCATTACTACTACTACTACCATCACCATCACTAAACTGCTATCACTACCATCATCATTACTACTACTACCACAGCCATCACTAAACTGCTATCACTACCATCATCATTACTACTACTACTACCATCACCATCACTAAGCTGCTATCACTACCATCATCATTACTACTACTACCACAGCCATCACTAAACTGCTATCACTACCATCATCATTACTACTACTACTACCATCACCATCACTAAACTGCTATCACTACCATCATCATTACTACTACTAATACCACCACCATCACTAAACTGCTATCACTACCATCATCATTACTACTACTACCACAGCCATCACTAAACTGCTATCACTACCATCATCATTACTACTACTACTACCATCACCATCACTAAACTGCTATCACTACCATCATCATTACTACTACTAATACCACCACCATCACTAAACTGCTATCACTACCATCATCATTACTACTACCACCATCACCATCACTAAACTGCTATCACTACCATCATCATTACTACCACCACCATCACTAAACTGCTATGACTACCATCATCATTACTACTACTACCACCACCATCACTAAACAGCTATCACTACCATCATCATTACTACTACTACTACCATCACCAACACTAAACTGCTATCACTACCATCATCATTACTACTACCACCATCACTAAACTGCTATCATTACCATCATCATTACTACTAATACTACCACCATCACTAAACTGCTATCACTACCATCATCATCATTACTACTACTACTTCCACCACCATCACTAAACTGCTATCACTACCATCATCATTACTACTACTACTTCCACCACCATCACTAAACTGCTATCACTACCATCATCATTATTACTACTACTATCATCACCATCACTAAACTGCTATCACTACCATCATCATTACTACTACTACCACCACCATCACTAAACTGTTATCACTACCATCATCATTACTACTACTACCATCACCATCACTAAACTGTTATCACTACCATCATCATTACTACTACTACCATCACCATCACTAAACTGTTATCACTACCATCATCATTACTACTACTACCACCACCATCACTAAACTGCTATCACTACCATCACCCCTACTACCCATACCACTGCTATTTGGAATGATAATCACAACAATAATAATAGTACTAACAATTATTCTAATTATAACTAAGTTACTGTTTACTATGCAGATGTTATTATTCAATGTCCCTCAGGCTATGGCAGGCAAATACATATTTAGCTGCAAGAGGAGCCATTGTTCCTTCACCTGTGAGTATTTTTTTGTGTATCCACTTGGTTTAATAAGTTAAAATGTGGAATAAATGTAGTCATTTCTGTGAATAATGAATCTCTTGGTGAGGAATATTTATCACAGTAAAGGAGAAACTGCATTTCTGTTTCTACCGCCCCTGTTGTGCGGTGACCACACACACACAAATTGAGTCTCTCTCTCTCTCTCTCTCTCTCTCTCTCTCTCTCTCTCTCTCTCTCTCTCTCTCTCTCTCTCTCTCTCTCTCTCTCGCTCGCTCGCTCGCTCGCTCGCTCTCTCTTTCTTTCCCTGGATTATCAGAATTAACAGCTTTCACAGTCTCTCTCTCTCTCTCTCTATCTCTCTCTCTCTCTCTCTCTCTCTCAATTAAATTACATTTAAGGGCATTATTGGCATGGGAAACATATGTTAACATTGCCAAAGCAAGTGAAGTAGATCATTAACAAATGTGAAGTAAACAACATTTCAAATGTCATATTATGTCTATATACAGTGTTGTAATGATGTGCAAATAGTTAAAGTAAAAAAGGGAAAATAAATAAACATAAATATGGATTGTATTTACAATGGAATTTGTTCTTCACTGGTTGCCCTTTTCTTGTGGCAACAGGTCACACATCTTGCTGCTGTGATGGCACACTGTGGTATTTCACCCAGTAGATTTGGGATTTTATCAAAATTGGGTTTGTTTTCGAATTCTTTGTGGATCTGTGTGATCTGAGGGAAATATGTGTCTCTAATATGGTCATACATTTGGCAGGAGGTTAGGAAGTGCAGCTCAGTTCACACCTCATTTTATGGGCAGTGTGCACATAGCCTGTCTTCTCTTGAGAGCCAGGTCTGCCTACGGCTATGAGGGCACAAGGCGAGACCCAGATGCAGACACGGGAGGCAGATGTTTTGAGTCTCTGATATTTATAATAATCCAAAAGGTAGGCAAGAGAATGGTCGTTGACAGGCAAAATATCAAAACCAGGTCAGAGTCCAGGAGGTACAGAGTGATAGGTGATGGCTTTGTTATGGAAGGTTTGGTAATCGCTTCTTTTTAGGTGGTTGTAGAATTTAATGGCTCTTTTCTGGATTTTGATAATTAGCGAATATCGGCCTAAATCTGCTCTGCATGATTTATTTAGTGTTTTACGTTGTGCACAGAGGATATTTTTGTTAAATTCTGCATGCAGATTCTTAATCTGGGTTTTGTCCCATTTTGTGAATTCTTGGATGGTGAGCGGACCCCAGACTTCACAACCATAAAGGGCAATGGGTTCTATAAATGATTCAAGTATTTTAAGCCAGATCCTAATTGGTATGTCAAATTTTATGTTCCTTTTGATGACATAGAAGGCCCTTCTTGCCTTGTTTCTCAGATCATTCACAGCTTTGTGGAAGTTATCTGTGGCGCTGATGTTTAGGCCGAGGTATGTATAGTTTTTTGTTTAGTCTAGGTGTATGTATGTCTATGGTTGCCTAGATTGGTTCTCAATTAGAGACAGCTGTCTATCGTTGTCTCTGATTGGGAGCCATATTTAGGCAGCCATAGTCATTAGGTAGTTTGTGGGTGATTGTCTATGTCTGTGTAAATTGCTTGTGTCTGCACTTATTGTTTGTATAGCTCCACGGTCGTTGTTTTGTTTAGTGTGTAAAGTGTTCGTTTCGTTTTGTCTTCGTCTTTACATTTACCTTTAAGTCATTTAGCAGACGCTCTTATCCAGAGCGACTTACAAATTGGTGCATTCACCTTATGATATCCAGTGGAACAACCACTTTACAATAGTGCATCTAAATCTTTTAAGGGGGGGGGGGGTAGAAGGATTACTTTATCCTATCCTAGGTATTCCTTAAAGAGGTGGGGTTTCAGGTGTCTCCGGAAGGTGGTGATTGACTACGCTGACCTGGCGTCGTGAGGGAGTTTGTTCCACCATTGGGGTGCCAGAGCAGCGAACAGTTTTGACTGGGCTGAGCGGGAACTGTACTTCCTCAGATTTAGGGAAGCGAGCAGGCCAGAGGTGGAGGAACGCAGTACCCTTGTTTGGGTCTATCTCTCTCTCTCTCTCTCTCTCAATTAAATTACATTTAAGGGCATTATTGGCATGGGAAACATATGTTAACATTGCCAAAGCAAGTGAAGTAGATCATTAACAAATGTGAAGTAAACAACATTTCAAATGTCATATTATGCCTATATACAGTGTTGTAATGATGTGCAAATAGTTAAAGTAAAAAAGGGAAAATAAATAAACATAAATATGGATTGTATTTACAATGGAATTTGTTCTTCACTGGTTGCCCTTTTCTTGTGGCAACAGGTCACACATCTTGCTGCTGTGATGGCACACTGTGGTATTTCACCATGTAGATTTGGGAGTTTATCAAAATTGGGTTTGTTTTCGAATTCTTTGTGGATCTGTGTAATCTGAGTGAAATATGTGTCTCTAATATGGTCATACATTTGGCAGGAGGTTAGGAAGTGCAGCTCAGTTCACACCTCATTTTGTGGGCAGTGTGCACATAGGGCCTGATCAGAGCCTGAAGGTACGGAGGTGCCATTCCCTCACAGCTCCGTAGGCAAGCACCATGGTCTTGTAGCGGATGCCAGCTTCAACTGGAAGCCAGTGGAGAGAGCGGAGGAGCGGGGTGACGTGAGAGAACTTGGGAAGGTTGAACACCAGACGGGCTGCGGCGTTCTGGATGAGTTGTAGGGGTTTAATGGCACAGGCAGGGAGCCCAGCCAACAGCGAGTTGCAGTAATCCAGACGGGAGATGGCAAGTGCCTGGATTAGGACCTGCGCCGCTTCCTGTGTGAAGCAGGGTCGTACTCTGCGAATGTTGTAGAGCATGAACCTACAGGAACGGGTCACCGCCTTGATGTTAGTTGAGAACGACAGGGTGTTGTCCAGGATCACGCCAAGGTTCTTAGCACTCTGGGAGGAGGACACAATGAAGTTGTCAACCGTGATGGCGAGATCATGGAACGGGCAGTCCTTCCCCGGGAGGAAGAGCAGCTCCGTCTTGCCGAGGTTCAGCTTGAGGTGGTGATCCGTCATCCACACTGATATGTCTGCCAGACATGCAGAGATGCGATTGTCCACCTGGTTATCAGAAGGGGGAAAGGAGAAGATTAATTGTGTGTCGTCTGCATAGCAATGATAAGAGAGACCATGTGAGGATATGACAGAGCCAAGTGACTTGGTGTATAGCGAGAATAGGAGAGGGCCCGTGGTGCGGAGACAGATTCTCGCCACGCCACCTGGTAGGAGCGACCTGTCAGGTAGGATGCAATCCAAGCGTGGGCCGCGCCTGAGATGCCCAACTCGGAGAGGGTGGAGAGGAGGATCTGATGGTTCACAGTATCAAAGGCAGCCGATAGGTCTAGAAGGATGAGAGCAGAGGAGAGAGAGTTAGCTTTAGCAGTGCGGAGCGCCTCCGTGACACAGAGAAGAGCAGTCTCAGTTGAATGACTAGTCTTGAAACCTGACTGATTTGGATCAAGAAGGCCATTCTGAGTGAGATAGCAGGAGAGCTGGCCAAGGACGGCACGTTCAAGAGTTTTGGAGAGAAAAGAAAGAAGGGATACTGGTCTGTAGTTGTTGACATCGGAGGGATCGAGTGTAGGTTTTTTCAAAAGGGGTGCAACTCTCGCTCTCTTGAAGACGGAAGGGACGTAGCCAGCGGTCAAGGATGAGTTGATGAGCGAGGTGAGGTAAGGGAGAAGGTCTCCGGAAATGGTCTGGAGAAGAGAGGAGGGGATAGGGTCAAGCGGGCAGGTTGTTGGGCGGCCGGCCGTCACAAGACGCGAGATTTCATCTGGAGAGAGAGGGGAGAAAGAGGTCAAAGCACAGGGTAGGGCAGTGTGAGCAGAACCAGCGGTGTCGTTTGACTTAGCAAACGAGGATCGGATGTCGTCGACCTTCTTTTCAAAATGGTTGACGAAGTCGTCCGCAGAGAGGGAGGAGGGGGAGAGGGGGAGGAGGATTCAGGAGGGAGGAGAAGGTGGCAAAGAGCTTCCTAGGGTTAGAGGCAGATGCTTGGAATTTAGAGTGGTAGAAAGTGGCTTTAGCAGCAGAGACAGAAGAGGAAAATGTAGAGAGGAGGGAGTGAAAGGATGCCAGGTCCGCAGGGAGGCGAGCTTTCCTCCATTTCCGCTCGGCTGCCCGGAGTCCTGTTCTGTGAGCTCGCAATGAGTCGTCGAGCCACGGAGCAGGAGGGGAGGACCGAGCCGGCCTGGAGGATAGGGGACATAGAGAGTCAAAGGATGCAGAAAGGGAGGAGAGGAGGGTTGAGGACGCAGAATCAGGAGATAGGTTGGAGAAGGTTTGAGCAGAGGGAAGAGATGATAGGATGGAAGAGGAGAGAGTAGCGGGGTAGAGAGAGTGAAGGTTGGGACGGTGCGATACCATCCGAGTAGGGGCAGAGTGGGAAGTGTTGGATGAGAGCGAGAGGGAAAAGGATACAAGGTAGTGGTCGGAGACTTGGAGGGGAGTTGCAATGAGATTAGTGGAAGAACAGCATCTAGTAAAGATGAGGTCAAGCGTATTGCATGCCTTTCGAGTAGGGGGGGAAGGTGAGAGGGGGAGGTCAAAAGAGGAGAGGAGTGGAAAGAAGGAGGCAGAGAGGAATGAGTCAAAGGTAGACGTGGGGAGGTTAAAGTCACCCAGAACTGTGAGAGGTGAGCCATCCTCAGGAAAGGAACTTATCAAGGCGTCAAGCTCATTGATGAACTCTCCAAGGGAACCTGGAGGGCGATAAATGATAAGGATGTTAAGCTTGAAAGGGCTGGTAACTGTGACAGCATGGAATTCAAAGGAGGCGATAGACAGATGGGTAAGGGGAGAAAGAGAGAATGAACACTTGGGAGAGATGAGGATCCCGGTGCCACCACCCCGCTGACCAGAAGCTCTCGGGGTGTGCGAGAACACGTGGGCAGACGAGGAGAGAGCAGTAGGAGTAGCAGTGTTATCTGTGGTAATCCATGTTTCCGTCAGTGCCAAGAAGTCAAGGGACTGGAAAGAAGCATAGGCTGAGATGAACTCTGCCTTGTTGGCCGCAGATCGGCAGTTCCAGAGGCTGCCGGAGACCTGGAACTCCACGTGGGTCGTGCACGCTGGGACCACCAGGTTAGAGTGGCAGCGGCCACGCGGTGTGAAGCGTTTGTATGGTCTGTGCAGAGAGGAGAGAACAGGGATAGACAGACACATAGTTGACAGGTTACAGAAGAGGCTACGCTAATGCAAAGGAGATTGGAATGACAAGTGAACTACACGTCTCGAATGTTCAGAAAGTTAAGCTTACGTTGCAAGAATCTTATTGACTAAAATGATTAAAATGATACAGTACTGCTGGCTGGTGAAGTAGGCTAGCTAGCAGTGGCTGCGTTGTTGACTTTGTTTGAAAGTGTAGCTGGCTAGGTAACCTCGATAACTGGCTAGGTAACCTCGATAACCTCGATAATTACTCTAAACTACACAATTATCTTAGATACAAAGACAGCAAAGACAACTTCTTCAAATAAAGAAGATGTATTGCTATCACGCTGCGCCTTGGTCCTCCTCTCTTCCACGTTAAGACGATCGTGACAGTCTGACAGGTTCTGTGCAGAAGATCTAGGTGCTGCTGTAAGCCCTTCTTGGTTGGGGACAGAAGCACCAGATCATCAGTAAACAATAGACATTTGACTTCAGATTCTAGTAGGTTGAGGCCGGGTGCTGCAGACTGTTCTAGTGCCCTCGCCAATTCATTGATATATATGTATATGTTAAAGTAAGCTTTAACATATATATATGTTAAAGTCTCACCCCTCGGCCCTGTGGAAAGAAATGTGCGTGTTTTTTGCCAATTTTAACCGCACACTTGTTGTTTGTGTACATGGATTTTATAATGTTGTATGTTTTTCCCCCAACACCACTTTCCATCAATTTGTATAGCAGACCCTCATGCCAAATTGAGTCAAAGGCTTTTTTTAAATCAACTTCTCTCTCTCGCTCTTTAGGTCTCTCTTATGTTACCATAACTGAAAATGGACAGAATAATGGGACTATTTTGTACTTTCCTGTCTATGCCATTCAACCGTTTGAGGGATTTCCAGAGCCTTTTCCTCTACTGTGTATCATTGGTTCCCCGTTAAGGCTGAACTAAGTGTCATAGCTACTGCCATAGAGATTGTAGCCTACAGATGTAGGATCTTAATTTGATCTCTCTTTTTCTGCTGAGAATGTTCCTGCAGAGCAGGAAATGCAAACTTGTATTGTATTTCAGTTTTAAACTTTATAAAACTTTTTGTCATTATGAAATGTCATACTTGATTTGCCATAACAAAAAATGTATCAACCCCTATAAAAATGTCCATTCATTATAATCCACATAATAATGATAATTTCCTGTTGCTGCAGGTTTATTTTCCTCAAATTAAGATCCTATATCTGTATAGGATATATGTCATATATGTGTATGTGCTATATGTGCTCATACGCATGTGCTCATGCGTTACTGCTACAGGGACAGCTGTGGATTCAGCTGTTTTGTGGCCTTTTAGGGGCTTGATTTAGTTGGCAAGCGGTTGGCATTGGGATTCTACTGTCATCGTGTTTGCCTTTATTTGCCCACCTGTTTGTTTTCTTCAGATTCACTGATGGCTAGGCTAGATCAAATTACATGTGTATTGAGTTTTTTTAAAGTCCAAAAAGTATCAGTAGTCTGCATTGCAGTGTATCAGTCTGCAGTGTATCAGTCTGCAGTGCATCAGTCTGCAGTGTATCAGTCTGCAGTGCATCAGTCTGCAGTGCATCAGTCTGCAGTGCATCAGTCTGCAGTGCATCAGTCTGCAGTGCATCAGTCTGCAGTGCATCAGTCTGCAGTGTATCAGTCTGCAGTGCATCAGTCTGCAGTGTATCAGTAGTAGAAAGTGACACAACAACTGATTGTTTGAACACACACTCCCCCTGCTTACCATCATTCAGGAGCTAAAAGTTTTGTGTTTTTTTGTGTCAGCTGGCCAGGCAGAGAATTGCGTGAAGATGTTTGTTAGCTGTGCAGACACAGTGTGACTTAGTCTGATGATTGCCTGTAGGGGGAAATTATAACTAATTATCCTCAGCTAGCTAGCGCTAATGCTTATTCATTTAGCCATTAGATTAGATTTTGCTAAAAAACACAATCAGTGCAGTGCCAAGTGATACAGCGACAAAATGAGAAGACATTAATCATGTCTTCTTCTTTATGAGTTACTGTGTGTATGTTGATCAACTCTATGCCTATTGAACAAAAACCCATCATTAAGAAACAATGGTTATGTCAACAGCCGGCAGCTACGGCAACAGCCAGCCCAAAACTCTCTGATAATGGCTTCATCTGATAAACGCTAAACTAGCCTCGCTGACAAGCTCTCTCCCCCCTTCCTCCCCCTCCTCACCCCTCCTTTCCTGTCCCTATCCTCCACAGTAGCCAAACACGTCTGATTTCCAGTAATGATCTGCATCATTTAAATAAATGAAGCGTAAAAATGGACGCGAGACGTTTTGATTCTGGAACCATCAAGGGAACAAATAAGCAAACTAATGCAACACGGGAGGTCACATCTCTGTGTCAAACCCACCCTGAAGGTGGTTCTGAGGCCAGGGCCTGTATCCGCAAAGCGTCTCAGAGTAGGAGTGCTGATCTAGGGTCTGTCCATATAATATCTGTCAAATGTATTCATAAAGCCCTTCGTACATCAGCAGATGTCACAACGTGCTGTACAGAAACCCAGCCTAAAACCCCAAACAGCAAGCAATGCAGATGTAGAAACATGGTGGCTAGGAAAAACTCCCTAGAAAGGCAGGAACCTAGGAAGAAACCTAGAGAGGAACTAGGCTCTGAGGGGTGGCCAGTCCTCTTCTGGCTGTGCCGGGTGGAGAATATAAGTACATGGCCATTAAGGCCCGATTGTTCTTCAAAATGTTCAAATTTCATAGATGACCAGCAGGGTCGAAATAATAATCACAGTGGCTGTAGAGGGTGCAAGAGGTCAGCACCTCAGGAGTAAATGTCAGTTGGCTTTTCATAGCTGAACATGGGGGGGGTCGAAACAGCGTGTCCAGAACAAGATAGAACGTCCGGTGAACAGGTCAGGGTTCCATAGCTGCAGGCAGAACAGCAGAAACTGGATCAGCAGCACTAATTAATAATATTCTGGATCCTGGCTGGCTGGCTCTGGCTGATCCTGGCTGGCTGGCTCTGGCGGATCCTGGCTGGCTGGCGGATCCTGGCTGGCTGGCGGATCCTGGCTGGCTGGCGGATCCTGGCTGGACGGCTCTGGCGGGTCCTGGCTGGACGGCTCTGGCGGGTCCTGGCTGGACGGCTCTGGCTGGTCCTGGCTGGACGGCTCTGGCTGGTCCTGGCTGGACGGCTCTGGCTGGTCCTGGCTGGACGGCTCTGGCTGGTCCTGGCTGGACGGCTCTGGCTGGTCCTGGCTGGACGGCTCTGGCTGGTCCTGGCTGGACGGCTCTGGCTGGTCCTGTCTGGCGGAAGGCTCTGGCTGATCCTGTCTGGCGGAAGGCTCTGGCTGATCCTGTCTGGCGGAAGGCTCTAGCGGCTCCTGTCTGGCGGACGGCTCTAGTGGCTCCTGTCTGGCAGACGGCTCTGAAGGCTCAGGACAGACGGGCGGCTTTGAAGCCTCAGTACAGACGGGCGGCTTTGAAGCCTCGGGACAGACAGACAGCGCTGGGCAGGCAGACAGTTCAGACAGCGCTGGGCAGGCAGACAGTTCAGACAGCGCTGGGCAGGCAGGCAGTTCAGACAGCGCTGGGCAGGCAGGCAGTTCAGACAGCGCTGGGCAGGCAAGCAGTTCAGACACTGGCTGCGCTGGAGAGGAGGAAGGCTCTGACAGCGCTGGACAGGTGGGAGCAACTGGAGAGAGAAGACGGAGAGACAGCCTGGTGCGGGGAGCTGCCACCGGAGGGCTGGTACGTGGAGGTGGCACCGGAAAAACCGGACCGTGAAGGAGGACACGCGCTCTTGAGCACCGAGCCTCCCCAACCCTACCAGGTTGAATGGTCCCCGTAGCCCTGCCAGTGCGGCGAGGTGGAATAGCCCGCACTGGGCTATGCTGGCGAACTGGGGACACCATCTGTAAGGCTGGTGCCATGTACGCCGGCCCGAGGAGACGTACTGGAGGCCAGATATGTTGGGCGCCCTGACCAACTAAAAAAATACAAGAAAAAGGAAAAACAGGTCAGGAACGTGACGTCTGTGTCCGAGATGGAAGGAGAGCGGAATAAAGGGACAGGTGCAAACAAAATATAGAGGCAATATAGAAAATGGAAAGAGAGAGAAGGAAAGACGGTGGTGAGGTTTGACAGAAGGGAGTGAGAGAGACAGCTAGGAGGAATAATGACTGCACGACCCACAGACACAGAGAGGTAGAATAGATAGGTTTGATGGTATCACTGACACACTCAGACATGCAGTACTCTCACCTACACCATTAATCCTTCAGCACAGACTGTTACGCTGAGCTAAAGTGTTCTACTGAGCTACGCTGAGCTGAGGTGTATGTCGCGGGAAGCTACGGTGTGTGTCGTGTGTCCTGTGCCGTCGGCGGGGGTGATTTATCTGTGTGTGTGTGTGTGTGTGGGGGGGGGGGGGTGGAGAATGGAACATGGACATTACCTCACACACACATTCCTCCTCTCATCTCAACCTACAGGAAGATTTATCTGAGTCTAATGCCCCCTTCACAAACTGAACGTGAAAAAAATGTTCTGGTCATTCCCCTAATTTCGAGGAGCATTTGTAGCATTTCCTGTGTCTTTGCTCTGGTGGTTCTGATTGGATCTTCTATAGTGTTCTTGTTGTGACATTATGGGGCTGATTGATCCTATTAAAGATTCAGATGTCATTCACTCTGCTTCCATATTTATGGAGAAAGGGAAACTAACTGCACGCTGATGGTCAGAAGTACCATCTTTGTGGAGCTGGGAGACAGGAGCCTTGTATCTTTAAGTAAAGCGCCTGGAAAAGGTGAGGTTGAGCCAACTGGCAGAAGACGCATAGTAAGGAAGTGTAACGACTCTCGTTTGTAGAATGAAGAGTGGACCAAGACGCAGCGTGGTAGGCGTACATCGTCTTTTTATTGATGACACCAAAACAAAATAACAACGACAAAAAACGAAAGCGAACAGTTCTGTCAGGCACAGACACTAAACAGAAAACAAGATCCCACCAAACCCAAAAGGAAAATGACAACTTGTATATGATCCCCAATCAGAGACAACGATAGACAGCTGCCTCTGATTGGGAACCACACCCGAGTCACACCCTGACCTAACCAAACATAGAGAATAATAAGGATCTCTAAGGTCAGGGCGTGACAGGAAGGCTATCTTTCATCAAGCCAAACCTAGATGCCTAGAGTGACTCATTCACACTATCCTGCATCATCACTCCTATCCTCAACACTCCTATCCACAACACTCCTATCCTCATCACTCCTGTCCTCATCACTACTGTCCTCAACACTGCTATCCTCATCACTCCAATCCTCAAAACTCCTATCCTCATCACTCCTATCCTCATCACTGCTATCCTCATCACTGCTATCCTCATCACTGCTATCTCATCACTGCTATCCTCATCACTGCTATCCTCCACACTCCTATCCTCAACACTCCTATCCTCAACACTCCTGTCCTCAACACTCCTATCCTCATCACTGCTATCCTCATCACTGCTATCCTCATCACTCCTATCCTCATCACTGCTATCCTCTTCACTGCTATCCTCCACACTCCTATCCTCATCACTCCTATCCTCAACACTCCTGTCCTCATCACTACTGTCCTCAACACTCCTATCCTCATCATTCCTATCCTCATCACTCCTATCCTCATCACTGCTATCCTCATCAGTCCTATCCTCATCAGTCCTATCCTCATCAGTCCTATCCTCATCAGTCCTATCCTCAACACGCCTATCCTCATCACTCCTATCCTCATTGCTCATATCCTCAACACTGCTATCCTCATCACTGCTATCCTCATCACTCCTATCCTCATCACTCCTATCCTCATCACTGCTATCCTCATCGTTCCTATCCTCAACACTCCTATCCTCATCACTCCTATCCTCATTTCTGCTATCCTCATCATTCCTATCCTCAACACTCCTATCCCCAACACTCCTATCCTCATTTCTGCTATCCTCATCATTCCTATCCTCATCACTCCTATCCTCATTTCTGCTATCCTCATCATTCCTATTCTCAACACTCCTATCCTCAAAACTCCTATCCCCAACACTCCCTATCCCCAACACTCCTATCCTCATCATTCCTATCCTCAACACTCCTATTCTCAACATTCCTATCCCCAACACTCCTATCCCCAACACTCCTATCCTCATTACTCCGATTCAACTTTAATGGAATGTGACAGCTCCAGCAGCAGCAGTACAGGAAAAATCTTCTGATCAGGATTCAATGACTTCTCTCCTCCTGAATCTCTTTCCCCACTCAGTGAAGGCTTCAGTTTAGGCAAGAAGAGAATCAGTCAGCTGCACGCTTTAGTAAACAACAACCAAATTGTTTATCGTTGATCAATGCTACTTACTCCTCTGTATTCAGGTTGGTTGCTGGAGGGAGATGATTCACTAAGTTGCTGTGAGAAAGCAGAAAGTGGAATATAGATTGTTTTAGCTCCTTGGCTAGTTCCACTTGGCTTGGCAGGCAGTATTTTTTAAACGCTAACTGCTGGTTAAGCCCTTCTTCAGTGTGACAGTAGGTTTAAAGGGGCAATCAGCAGTTGCTATATCCATTCATTTTGTTATAAATGAATGAAATTAATGATATAAAGTACCAGTCAAAGGTTTGGACACACCTACTCATTCAAGGGGTTTTCTTTATTTTTACTATTTTCTACATTGCAGAATAATAGTGAAGACATCAAAACTATGAAATAACACATATGGAGATGAGATGATCATGGACTTCAGGAAACAGCAGAGGGAGCACCCCCCTATCCATGTCGACGGGACAGCAGTGTGGAGAAGGTGGAAGGTTTTAAGTTCCTCGGCATACACATCACTGACAAACTGAAATGGTCCACCCACACAGACAGTGTGGTGAAGAAGGCGCATCAGTACCTCTTCAACCTTAGGAGGCTGAAGAAATTTGGCTTGTCACCTAAAACCCTCACAAACTTTTACAGATGCACAATTGAGAGCATCCTGTCTGGCTGTATCACCGCCTGGTACGGCAACTGCACCGCCCACAACCGTAAGGCTCTCCAGAGGGTGGTGTGATCTGCACAACGCATCACTGGGGGCAAACTACCTGCCCTCCAGGACACCTACAGCACCCAATGTCACAGGAAGGCCAAAAAGATCATCAAGGACAACAACCACCCGAGCCATTGCCTGTTCACCTCGCTATCATCCAGAAGGCGAGGTCAGTACAGGTGCATCAAAGCAGGGACAGAGAGACTGAAAAACAGCTTCTATCTCAAGGCCATCAGACTGTTAAATAGCCATCATTAGCACAGTGAGGATGCTGCCTATATACACAGACTTTACTTATTGGCCACTTTAATAAATGAAACACTAGTCACTTTAATAATGTCACTTTAATAATGTTTACATATCTTGCATTACTCATCTCATATGTATATACTGTATTCTACACTATTTTACTGCATCTTAGTCTACAGTCATGGCCAAAGGTTTTGAGAATGACACAAATATTAATTTTCACAAAGTCTGCTGCCTTGTATGATGGCAATTAGCATATACTCCAGAATGTTATGAAGAGTGATCAGATGAATTGCAATAATTGCAAAGTCCCTCTTTGCCATGCAAATAAACTGAATCCCCCAAAAACATTTCCACTGCATTTCAGCCCTGCCACAAAAGGACCAGCTGACATCATGTCAGTGATTCTCTCGTTAACACAGGTGTGAGTGTTGACGAGGACAAGGCTGGAGATCACTCTGTCATGCGGATTGAGTTTGAATAATAGACTGGAAGCTTCAAAAGGAGGGTGGTGCTTGGAATCATTGTTCTTTCCTCTGTCAAACATGGTTACCTGCAAAGAAACACGTGCCGTGATCATTGCTTTGCACAAAAAGGGCTTCACAGGCAAGGATATTGCTGCCAGTAAGATTGCTCCTAAATCAACCATTTATCGGATCATCAAGAACTTCAAGGAGAGCGGTTCAATTGTTGTGAAGAAGGCTTCAGGCCGCCCAAGAAAGTCCAGCAAGCGCCAGGACCGTCTCCTAAAGTTGATTCAGCTGCGGTTTCGGGGCACCACCAGTACAGAGCTTGCTCTGGAATGGCAGCAGGCAGGTGTGAGTGCATCTGCATGCACAGTGAGGCGAAGACTTTTGGAGGATGGCCTGGTGTCAAGAAGGGCAGCAAAGAACCCACTTCTCTCTAGGAAAAACATCAGGAACAGACTGATATTCTGCAAAAGGTACAGGGATTGGACTGCTGAGGACTGTGGTAAAGTCATTTTCTCTGATGAATCCCCTTTCCGATTGTTTGGGGCATCCGGAAAAAAGCTTGTCCGGAGAAGACAAGGTGAGCGCTACCATCAGTCCTGTGTCATGCCAACAGCAAAGCACCCTGAGACCATTCATGTGTGGGGTTGCTTCTCAGCCAAGGGAGTGGGCTCACTCACAATTTTGCCTAAGAACACAGCCATGAATAAAGAATGGTACCGACACATCCTCCGAGAGCAACTTCTCCCAACCATCCAGGAACAGTTTGGTGATGAACAATGCCTTTTCCAGCATGATGGAGCACCTTGCCATAAGTCAAAAGTGATAACTAAGTGGCTCGGTGAACAAAACATTGATATTTGGATCCATGGCCAGGAAACTCCCCAGACCTTAATCCCATTGAGAACTTGTGGTCAATCCTCAAGAGGCGGGTGTACAAAACAAAAACCCACAAATTCTGACAAACTCCAAGCATTGATTATGCAAGAATGGGCTGCCATCAGTCAGGATGTGGCTCAGAAGTTAATTGACAGCATGCCATGGCGGATCAACACTGCAAATATTGACTCTTTGCATCAACTTCATGTAATTGTCAATAAAAGCCTTTGACACTTATGAAATGCTTGTAATTATACTTCAGTATTCCATAGTAACATCTGACAAAAATATCTAAAGACACTGAAGCAGCAAACTTTGTGGAAATTAATATTTGTGTCATTCTCAAAACTTTTGGCCACGACTGTATGCCGCTTTAACATTGCTCATCCACATATTTATATATTCTTAATTTCATTCCTTTACTTAGATTGTGTGTGTGTGTATTGGGTATATGTTGTGCAATTGTTAGATATTGCTGCACTGTTGGAACTAGAAGCACAAGTATTTCACTACACCCACAATAATATCTGCTAAACACGTGCAAGTGACCAATCAAATTTGATTTGATTTTGAATAGATATGGAATCATGTAGTAATCAAAAAAGCGTTAAACCAATCAACATATATCTTATATTTTAGATTCTTCAAAGTAGCCATCCTTTGCCTTGATGACAGCTTTGCACACTTTTGGCATTCTCTCAACTAGCTTCATGAGGTAGTCACCTGGAATTTCAATTAACAGGTGTGCCTTGTCCAAACTTTTGATTGGTACTGTATGTCCACATTGATTATTGAAGAATATAACTTAGAAATGCCCCATGAGTTTAGTTCAACTGTTGTACCCATAATAACCCAAAATATAAACTTGTTTTACTCCAATGTTTGTCAATAAAGTAAATGTAAACAAACTATATAGCATCAAAACATGGTTAAAACTACAATTTTGATATCATGGATGGTCAGTCCTTACATCCATAGCTATGTCTATGCATTTAGGAGTGGTTACATTTCTCCAGCCCCATCCTTTTATCTTTTTACCAAAACAGGAGTGGGAAGATGACTTGGTTATTGTTGCTACTGCTAATTGCAGCTTTAAAGCTTTCTGTGGCCACTCTGCTACCACCACAGCAAGGTTAGAGGAGAGGATGAAGCGAGAGATGGGGTGGGTGACAGGATATTAGATGGATGGAGGGTGGGAATGAGGTTGTTCCTCTAAGTTTGGGAACTGAGACATTCACTCACTGATTAGCAGTTGCTAAGCTCTCGGAGGTTTTATTGGTCATCCCTGCCAATGGACAGACATCTCTCTCTCTCATCTTCTTGTGCACTCTTTCTCTCACCTCCACCCTTTTATCATCCTGCTGTCACCCTGTTATCATCCTTTTATCACCTTGTTATCACCCTGTTATGATCCTGTTATCACTGTGTTATCATCACCCAGTTATCATCACCATGTTATCACTCTGTTATCATCACCCTCTTATCATCAACCTGTTTATCACCTTCTTATAATCAAACTGTTATCACACTGTTATCACCCTGTTATCAGCCTCTTATCGCCCTGTTACCATCCTGTTATCATCCCCATATTGTAAACCTGTTATCATCCTGTTATCACCCTCTTATCAGCACCCTGTTATCATCCTGTTATTACCATGTTATCATCATCCTGTTATCACCCAGTTACCACCCTGATACCAGCCTGTTATCACCCTGTTTTCATCCTGTTATCACCCTGTTTCCACTCAGTTACCACCCTGTTATCATCCTGTTATCACCCTGTTATAATCCTCTTATCACCACCCTCACACCACCCTCACATAATCATCCAGGGTCAATCTACTCTCCAATTTGTAGAAATAAAGTCATACAACACTTTTCTTTTGGCAAGGAATATATTTTAATTTCTCTCAAAGATGACCCACATTTAAATGCTAACCTCACAGCTCCAAAGTGGAGATCACTAGTGCATGTGGAGAGAGATGGAATAGGTCACTACTCAAAAAGTCATTTTTTAGTTTTTTTTTGGTGCGGTTCTGCCCGTGTCAGGTTGAGTTGTTTTGTAGAGCCTTTAGAAAATAAAGCCCAAACGAGCCTGTTGGTACAGCAGTGGGCTGTTGAGTGTGATATTGCGTGGATAAAGGATTTGTGTATGAGAGAGGTTGTAGAGGGCGAATTGGTCATGTTGTTTTCTGCAGCATTCGTAAGCTCTGCCTTCTGTCATTCATCAAAGTATGGAACGTGTAAAGTTCAAATAGAAAGATATTCCTAGAGAACTGTCTTGAAACAGAAAGGGTTCAAACTGAGTCTGACATTAAAACATGACAGTTAATCTGAGTTAGTCTGTGGGAACATAGGAATGAGGTGTCTTGTCTGTCCCCCTCTCGCTCTTTCCCCTATCTTTCTCTCTCTCTCTCTCTGTCCCCTTCTCTACCTTTCTTCTTCTACCCTCTCTCTCCCCTCTCCCTCATTCTCCCAATGTCAAGTGCTATCTGTTCTCCTGAACAGCAGCAGGCCATTCAGAGCTAAACACTAATCATTCTCCAATCTACAGCTCTGCTCAACACTACTGAGTCCTCTCCACAGCCAGCGCTATCTGAGTAGTTATGAATGGCTCAGATAGGGTAGGCCAAAGAGCCTGAGGGAGGGGTGTGTGGTTATGAATGGCTCAGATAGGGTAGGCCAAAGAGCCTGAGGGAGGGGTGTGTGGTTATGAATGGCTCAGATAGGGTAGGCCAAAGAGCCTGAGGGAGGGGTGTGTGGTTATGAATGGCTCAGATAGGGTAGGCCAAAGAGCCTGAGGGAGGGGTGTGTGGTTATGAATGGCTCAGATAAGGTAGGCCAAAGAGCCTGAGGGAGGGGTGTGTGGTTATGAATGGCTCAGATGGGGTAGCCCACAGAGCCTGAGGGAGGGGTGTGTGGTTATGAATGGCTCAGATGGGGTAGCCCACAGAGCCTGAGGGAGGGGTGTGTGGTTATGAATGGCTCAGATGGGGTAGCCCACAGAGCCTGAGGGAGGGGTGTTTTTGTGAGTTTGAGAGTTTGAGTGTCCTCTCTTCTTCCAGCATGTGTGAATGCATTAACCCTCTCTTAGGTCTTAACCAGGGCACCCCCAAACTCCTAATTACCTTGCTGAGCTAGCACTGAACAACCTACCTCTCTGTCTTTCTTAACTTCCTTCTTTCAAAGTTGTAACACAGCTTCTATTAGTGGGAGTTCTGTTCCACTACTCTGATGGAATACAGGTGAGTGATTGTTCCACTTCAACTGAAGGAGGAGAACAGCAATTTGTTCTTTTTGTTTTTAACAATTGGCCATTTTTTTACACTTTGCTGCTGTAGAATTCAATATCCTGTCAAGATGAAGGTAAGGTTATATGCAGGGAGAGAGGAGAGAAAGAGTGAGAGAGGAGAGAGGCTTGGAGATTGCTTTGTAAGCTTAAATGGTACCTCAGAAAATAGTGTTTTGTTTGTGGAAATTCGTGCTCTACTCTGCTCTGTTCTGTTGTCATTTGTGTTTGTGACTGGTTTTCCAGATTGGCTTTGAGTTTATGTTTACAAGCCTACCTCAGCACATTCAGCCATTATATAGGATAGAAATAAAGATACAGCCTACAGCAAGTTAAACCACACTGCTGAGAGAGCTACAGTTGAAGTCGGAAGTTTACATACACTTAGGTTGGAGTCATTAAAACTCAACCACTCCACTCCACTCAACCACTCCACAAATTTCTTGTTCACAAACTATAGTTTTGGCAAGTCGGTTAGGACATCTACTTTGTGCATGACACAAGTAATTTTTCCAACAATTGTTTACAGACAGATTATTTCACTTATAATTCACTGTATCACAATTCCAGTGGGTCAGAAGTTTACATATACTAAGTTGACTGTGCCTTTAAACAGCTTGGAAAATTCCAGAAAATGATGTCATGACTTTAGAAGCTTCTGATAGGCTAATTGACATCATTTGAGTCAGTTGGAGGTGTACCTGTGGATGTATTTCAAGGCCGACCTTCAAACTCAGTCACTTTGCTTGACATCATGGGAAAATCAAAAGAAATCAGCCAAGACCTCAGAAAAAAAAGTGTAGACCTCCACAAGTCTGGTTCATCCTTGGGAGCAATTTCCAAAAGCCTGAAGGTATCGCGTTCATCTGTACAAACAATAGTACGCAAGTATAAACACCATGGGACCACGCAGTCGTCATACCACTCAGGAAGGAGACGCGTTCTGTCTCCTAGAGATGAACGTATTTTGGTGCGAAAAGTGCAAATCAATCCCAGAACAACAGCGAAGAACCTTGTGAAGATGCTGGAGGAAACAGGTACAAAAGTATCTATATCCACAGTAAAACGAGTCCTATATCGACATAACCTGAAAGGCCGCTCAGCAAGAAAGAAGCCACTGCTCCAAAACAGCCATAAAAAAGCCAGACTATGGTTTGCAACTGCACATGGGGACAAAGATCATACCTTTTGGAGAAATGTCCTCTGGTCTGATGAAACAAAAATAGAACTGTTTGGCCATAATGACCATCATTATGTTTGGAGGGAAAGGGGGAGGCTTGCAAGCCGAAGAACACCATCCCAACCGTGAAGCACGGGGGTGGCAGCTTGCTTTGCTGCAGGATGGACTGGTGCACTTCCCAAAATAGATGGCATCATGAGGTAGGACAATTATGAAGCAACATCTCAAGACATCAGTCAAGATGTTAAAGCTTGGTCGCAAATGGGTCTTCCAAATGGACAATGACCCCAAGCATACTTCCAAAGTTGTGGCAAAATGGCTTAATCTACCGCTTCTCCCTCCCGGATCCGGGATCCTCCTCATCAAAAAAGCTGACTAGCTTAGCCTTGCGCCACAGGGATATCATATAATATAATTTCATGAAATCACAAGTCCAATACAGCAAATGAAAGATAAACATCTTGTGAATCCAGGCATCATTTCCGATTTTTAAAATGTTTTACAGCGAAAACACAGTATATATTTATATTAGCTCACCACAATAGCCAAACACACATCGCCATTTATTCACCGCCAACATAGCGTTCACAAAACCCACAAATAGAGATAAAATTAATCACTAACTTTTGAACAACTTCATCAGATGACAGTCTTATACCATCATGTTATCTTCTTATGGCTGCAAGGGGCAGCATTGAGTAACCTGGAAAGAGGTGGCCATTTCAAACGGCCTCCTACTCAATTCTTGCTCATACAATATGCATATAATCATTACTATTGGATAGAAAACACTCTCTAGTTTCTTAAACCGTTTGAATTATTTCTCTAAGTGAACCAGAACTCTTTCTGCAGCCCATTTCCTATACGGAAGTGAGATTTCCAAAAGCGAGGTCTTTTTTCAAGAGCTTGTCTATAAAAGGGCATGTCACTTGGGACTATAGAAACACGTCATACACCTTCCCTTGGGTGTCATGCGGAAGTGAGAGCAGAAATGACTTGATTATCTCGTTCTGGGATTGAATACATTCTCTTGGAGTGAGAGGTCCGCCATTATTTTTTTTTCCGAAGGTGCGAAGTTGGACCTGGAATTGCCTCCTGGTCGTTATAGGTGAATATGATCTCCGGCTTCGATTTTATTTGATACATGTCACAATATCATCCTAAAGTACGTTTTTTCAATATAGTTTAATTATATTATTGAAATTTATTCGGGACTTTAGACGTGATGCGTTGGAAGAATTTGTTCAAGAAGGAGAGGTTAGCGCCGCACGGCCAGTGTGCTTGCTAATTCAAGAGGGAAATAGTTCGTTCTGGATCCAAACAAAGACGGTTCTGGACAATGGACCCCTTTACAACATTCTGATGGAAGATCAACAAAGATAAGGACCCAATTTGGGATGCTATTTCATATATCTGTCGAACTGTGCTATCGCTACCGATTACTTGGAATCAATGCTGTTGTGTGTTAGCTATTGCAGTAAGCTAATATAACGATATATTGTGTTTTCGCTGTAAAACACTTAAAAAATCGGAAATATTGTCTGTATTCACAAGATCTTTGTCTTTCATTTTGCTATACACCATATATTTTTCTGAAATGTTTTATGATGAGTAATTAGGTAGTTGACGTTGGTGTCTGTATTTACTCTGGCTACTCCCGTGCTATTTCTGACTGTAGCTATGATGGTAGCATCAATGTAAAACTGATTTATAGCTCAAATATGCACATTTTTCGAACAAAACATAGATTTATTGTGTAACATGTTATAGGACTGTCATCTGAGGAAGTTGTTTCTAGGTTTGTTTGGTTGGATCTTGGTTAGTTAGGTTGGCTTTGTGCATGCTACCTGTGCTGTGAAAAATGTCTGTCCTCTTTTGTAATTGGTGGTGAACTAACATAGATATACGTGGTGTTTTTGCTGTAAAACATTTTAAAAATCGGACACGTTGGCTGGATTCACAAGATGTTTATCTTTCAAATGCTGTATTGGACTTGTTAATGTGTGAAAGTTAAATATAAAAAAAAAAATAGATTTTGAATTTCGCGCCCTGCACTTGAGCTGGCTGTTGTCATAAGTGTACCGACGTCGGGCTTGCAGCCATAAGAAGTTTGGTTCTGCCACTGTGTACTCTCTGTTTATGGCCAAATATTATTCCAGTTTGCTCTGTTTTTTTGTTAATTCTTTCCAATGTGTCATGTAATCATCTTTTTGTTTTTGATTTGGTTGGGTGTAATAGTGTTGCTGTCCTGGGACTCTGTGGTGTCTCTCTCTCTCTCTGCTCTCTATCTCTCTATCTCTGTTCTCTCCCTGCCTACTCACTCTGCTTTCTCACTCGGTTCTCTCTCTCGCTCTCTGCTCTCTTGCTCTGTTCTCTCTCTGCTCTCTCTTTCTGTCTGTTCTCTCACTTTTCTCTCTGTGTTCTCTGTCTGTTTTCTCTTCTCTTTCTCTGTTTTCTCTCTGCTCTCTCTCTCTATCTCTTTCTGCTCTCTCTCTTTGGGTAAATGAGAGCACCTCTAGAAGGATGAACTCCTTCTCTCCTCCCTGCTTCCCACTCTCCTCCCCTGCTTCCCACTCTCCTCCCCTGCTTCCCACTCTCCTCCCCTGCTTCCCACTCTCCTCCCCTGCTTCCCCTCTCTCCTCCCCTGCTTCCCCTCTCTCCTCCCCTGCTTCCCCTCTCTCCTCCCCTGCTTCCCCTCTCTCTTCCCTGCTTTCCTCTCTCCTCCCCATCTTCCTCTCCCTCCTCCCCTCTGCCTTGGTTTCTCCTTGAACCATAAGAATGTTATCTTGTTTCCATTTACTCTCTTCTCTTCTCCTTCCCTCTCTTCTCTCTCTGCTCCTCTCCCTAGGTCTCCTAACATGGGCCCAGACGTCTGGCTACAGCCCTGAGAGAACAGAGAGGAGAGCTTAACATCTTCCTCTCTCCACCATGTGGTTTCTGTCTTGTTTGTAGTCTATCTGGTTGCTGACCTTTATGCGATATTTGCGCCGTGTGTGTGTGTGACTGTGTGTGCATGAGAGTAGATGAGTGTGTTATCTGCTCTAGTGATGGTCCACAGCACAGTGTTTGTATAGATGGGAGATCTTATCTCTCAGTTGACCTGTAGAAGTGTAGAGGAGCGCAGTAGAACGTGCTCCCCCATCTACCACCACCACCTCCTCCACGCTCTTCCTCCATCCTCATTCCCTTCCTCCTGCTCCCCCATCTACCACCACCACCTCCTCCACGCTCTTCCTCCATCCTCATTCCCTTCCTCCTGCTCCCCCATCTACCACCACCACCTCCTCCACGCTCTTCCTCCATCCTCATTCCCTTCCTCCTGCTCCCCCATCTACCACCACCACCTCCTCCACGCTCTTCCTCCATCCTCATTCCCTTCCTCCTGCTCCCCCATCTACCACCACCACCTCCTCCACGCTCTTCCTCCATCCTCATTCCCTTCCTCCTGCTCCCCCATCTACCACCACCACCTCCTCCACGCTCTTCCTCCATCCTCAATCCCTTCCTCCTGCTCCCCCATCTACCACCACCACCTCCTCCACGCTCTTCCTCCATCCTCAATCCCTTCCTCCTGCTCCCCCATCTACCACCACCACCTCCTCCACGCTCTTCCTCCATCCTCATCCTCTTCCTTCTGCTCCCTCATCTACCACCTCCTCCTCCTCTCCAGTAGTATATCAGCTGACTCGTTAGCCTGGCCTTATGCTCCTATGTCCATTAGGGCCAGCCATTATTCAGCCCAGCAGCCTGGGCATACAGGGTCACACACAGACAGGATGGATACCGCTCCTATTCACTCATAGATCACTTCCTGTTAATAACTTCTCTCTCCGTCTCACCCCCAGAGCAGCAGCAGGAAGAGATGTTGATGGAGGGGGGTCACCAGAGAGGGGGCCTGGGGAGAAGGGGGGTATCCTGCTCTCTCTGTGTCTGAAGCAGGTGTTCCCTAAGTACACCAAGCAGTTCAGCTACCTGCGGACCAAGGAGCGCACCGCGGTTCCTGGGGGTCAAAGGTAACATGCGCCTGGTGCCCACCAGCTTCAGAACCTTAATCAGGTACTACAGTACTATACTCCCAAGTACTTAAATAAAAAGGGCTTTATAAATACATATGATTGATTGATTTATTACTTGATTCATGATTGATTGGTTGATTGTAGGAACTGTAAGCTGAGCATCAGTAACCTCTCCATGGCGTCTGTGAATATCCTCTACATTGACATAACAAGGCGCTGGGCCAACATGCTGCCTGACTCCAACGAAGCAGGTAACCCTCCAGCCAATCAGAACTAGGTAGAACTAGCTGCGACCTTTTAGAATTGAACAGTTCTCTGAATCCTCTCTCGCAGCGCAGTGACAACATTTGGGAGAGTACCCTCTATGAATGATTCACCTTGGACCTGAAAATATGCAGAGGGGGAGGAAGAGAGGGGTGCAGCGGTACGGTTGATTGAATGTGGTTCCATTGTTTTCTATCGTTGGGCTCAGCTGGGATGGAGGGACTGTTTTTAGCGGCATGCAACACAAGGAGTCGTGAGCTGAATATTTGGTTCTAACCCAAAATGAGGGGGTGAGAATTTAGTCAGTAACCCTACGGGGGCAATAAGGAAACAGAGCCAATCTCTCACTGATGATTGGTTCACATTGCGAGGGAGGAGGGTGTGTGTGTGTGTGTGTATGGGGGGTTAAGGATAAGGCAACTATTTATTAAAATAATGTTTTGTGTTTTGGGAAGTGAGAAATGCTGATTCAGGGCTTAAACTGAATGCTAAAAGCCCCCTATGAACTCAGAGGAAAGTCTCTCTCTCTCCCTCCCCTTTTCCGTCCCTCTCTTTACTTTGTGAAAATAACTATCTCTCCCTCCTTTTAATCCTTGTATTTCACTCTTCCTAATGTTTTATTAAGAGCAGAGTAAAAGCTGGAATAAATGATGTCTAACTATATGAAAGAGATGTAGTCTACCTGGATGGTGTGTGTCTGGGTGTGTGTTAGGACAGTCTGAGCTTCCGTGTGTATTGGTGGAGTTGATAGTTTTTTAAAAATGACTTTGACCTCATTTTGATGTGGATACCTAGAGAGTAGTCTATGAACTGAGTCTATGAGCTGAGTTGGTGAGCCAAGGGTTAGGTTCGTTTATTTAGTTCCAATGAAGCATTAGCTCTAAACTGTAGCTGTGTCATCAAGGTTTGTGTGGAGCTTTACCACTTCAGTAGATCTTATTCAGGAAGCACTAGTCGGGTCTGTGGGAGAGTCAGGAGATCCACATCCAACGCGACAGGCAGGAGGGGGACAGCTGAGGGATTGAAGCAGCTCCTACTGCTTGCATGCCGTCTCTCTCTCCAAACATGAAGAAGAATTAAAGGATGTAGAGAATATGTGAAATCCCTTTAACTTTTCAAAGCAGCTCAGCAGAAGTTTCTAGTAGCTCCTTCTTCAGGCTTGTATCCTTGGCTAGACATCTCCTTGGCACTGTGTGTGTGTGTGTCATTTACTGGTTTTCTGTGGTTTATTATAAGTTCATCAGTATTGGAGAGTGACTTGACAAGAATCGGGGGAATCAGTGAGATATACAGCGATGAACAGACACCTGGAAGAGTGAATCATGAATTTCTATAATCTATTATGTGTATAGAAGTCTATTTGGATCTAACCTCTCTGTCTTTCTCTTTCCTTCTCTCTCTCTCTTTCTCTCAATTCAATTCAAGGAGCTTTATTGGCATGGGAAACATATGTTAACATTGCCTTAGCAAGTGAAGTAGATAATAAACAAAGGTGAAATAAATAATAAAAATTAACAGTAGACATTACACTCACAAAAGATCCAAAAGACATTTCAAATGTCATATTATGTGTCTATATACAGTGTTGTAACGATGAGCAAATGGTTAAAGTACAAAAGGGAAAATAAATAAACATAAATATGGGTTGTATTTACAATGGTTATTCACTGGTTGCCCTTTTCTTGTGGCAACAGGTCACAAATCTTGCTGCTGTGATGGCAGGCACACTGTGGTATTTCACCCAGTAGATATGGGAGTTTATCAAAATTGGATTTGTTTTCAAATTCTTTGTGGATCTGTGTAATCTGAGGGAAATACGTGTCTCTAATATGGTCATACATTTGGCAGGAGGTTAGGAAGTGCAGCTCAGTTTCCACCTCATTTTTTGGGCAGTGTGCATATAGCCTGTTTTCTCTTGAGAGCCAGGTCTGCCTATGGCGGCATTTCTCAATAGCAAGGCTATGGTCACTGAGTCTATACATAGTCAAAGCTTTCCTTTAGTTTGGGTCAGTCACAGTGGTCAGGTATTCTGCCACTGTGTACTCTCTGTTTAGGGACAAATAGCATTCTGCATGCAGAGTCTCAATTTGGTGTTTGTCCCATTTTGTGAATTCTTGGTTGGTGAGCGAACCCCAGATCTCACAACCATAAAGGGCAATGGGTTCTATAACTGATTCAAGTATTCTTAGCCAGGATAGAAGAGATGTGAATATTTTCTCTCACTCACTCACTCACTCACTCACTCACTCACTCACTCACTCACTCACTCACTCACTCACTCACTCACTCACTCATGTATCCTCTCCACCACATCTCTTCTATCCTTCTCCTGTCAGGCATGGGTCTCCAGGTGTTTGTGGAGGCTTTCTTCTACCCGGCCCAGCGCAGGTTCAAGTCTCTCTGCTGAGATGTGTGAGGCTCAGCTGGAGAACCAGGGAGTCCTGGAGGATCTCTTCCTAAAAACAGCACCTGGTCCAGCAGGCGCTCTGTGAACTACAGTTGTACCCAGCCAGGCAGGACTCACCACCCACACCATACTTCCACCCCAGGCCAGGCCTGGTCAGCCCCCCAGCTCTGCTCCCTGGCCAACCTGCGCAGGGCCTGTTCCCAGGACTACCAGCATCAGTGGTTACGACCCCCACACACAGAAGGCCAATGTAGAGAACTGACCTGACTCAGGGCTAAGAAGCTATACTCCCACACACAGACCTCAGAGGAGCACACAGACTGGCTCCCTCTCCACTGGAAGTCCTCCAGGGTGTCCTGTCAAGAGCAGACAGACAGATTGTAGGGAGCTGACCTCAGAGGCTGACTTCCAGGAGACCTGTTCTGGGCTTGATTACTTTTCCGTATGAAGAGGAGGAGGAGAGGGATGAAGGTAGTGCATAAGGTGGTTGAGGAAGTGGGAGAACAAGGGATGAAGGTATATAGAGGGAGTTTGTTCCCTCCCTCCCTCTGTGTGTGTGTGTGTGTGTGTGTGTGTGTGTGTGTGTGTGTGTGTGTGTGTGTGTGTGTGTGTGTGTGTGTGTGTGTGTGTGTGTGTGTGTGTGTGTGTAACGCCAGGCCACTCAGGCCTAGAGGGGGAGATGTATGGTTGTAAAGCCCTGCTTGAGATGCACTTATTGGTTCTTACCTCCAGGGTGGTGTGTGCCTCCTTTCATCCCCTGTCAAGCTACCCACTGGACAATCACACACGTTTTTTTTTGTTTTTCTATCCTCGTGGGGACCTGAAATTAATTTCCATTCAAAATCCTATTTCCTTAACCTGCTACCCAAACTCTAACTTCTAACCACTAACCCCTTAACCTAACTCTAACCCAAACCCTAATTGTGACCCTAACCCAAAGCCTAACCCCTAAGCTTAAAATAGCCTTTGTCCTCATGGGGATGTGGGAAATGTCCCACAGAGGGAGAATTATCCTTGTTTAACTATCCTTTCTTACTTTCTGGGATTTTAGGTCCCCACAAGAATAGAAGAACCAACCAACCAACCCCCCCCCACACACACACACACACACACACACACACACACACACACACACACACACACACACACACACACACACACACACACACACACACACACACACACACACACACACACACACACACACACACACACACACACACACACACACACACACACACACACACACACACACACAGAGCAGTGTTTGTGCATGCATGTGTGTGTTATTGTATTTGCGATAATTGCCAGTGGTTCTGCCATTCGGCTGTTCCAGCTCACAGAAGCATATGTTTTGCGATTCGATACTGTGATTTTATTGGAATTCGATGCTCCAAACATATTGTTCACTGTATGTCTGCTGTAGAGGGACAAGAGAAAGCAATGAATATAAATGTTTTGGAATATAAAAGTGGTCAGCTCAAAACATGTTGACTCACCCTTGAAAAGAAGATTGAGAACTATATAGGCTGATAAATACAGGTACAGCCGCTAGCTAGCTAACATTAAAAACCAAGCAACATTTTCTATTATATATATATATATATATATGTTATATTTGTGTTTTTTACAAGTCGATACTTGGAGTCACAGTATTGACTAGCAAAAATGAGGGGCTATGGTTTGATTTAGGACTGGGTATTTCCTCTGCTTTTTTAAAATGTGGGCTATGGCAGTCTTACAAATCAGTTTGAGAGTGTTCTTGACAGTATTCAATCTTAAGAAAGTATGGTTTGAAGTGACTGAAATGCATCAGAAAGGTATTGGGATGTTCAGAAGATCATCAGGCAATAAATCATTTTGCATGATCTTCTGTGCAGAAAAGAACATCATCATTGATGATATTCTTTCCCCCCCAGTCTGATTTAGTGCCAGGTCTCGTCCACTCAGTTCTTGTGGGCATAGTCAATGGAAACAATATGTACGTACAGTGGGGAGAACAAGTATTTGATACACTGCCGATTTTGCAGGTTTTCCTACTTACAATAGCATGTAGAGGTCTGTAATTTTTATCATAGGTACACTTCAACTGTGAGAGACGGAATCTAAAAAAATCACAAAATCACATTGTATGATTTTTAAGTAATTAATTAGCATTTTATAGCATGACATTAATATTTGAGACATCAGAGTCTCTGTGTGTGACCCCAGAGTCTTAGTTTCCCTGGCTGTGTGTTTCGAGTCGTTGTCATGCTGGAAGACCCAGCCACGACCCATCTTCAATGCTCTTACTGAGGGAAGGAGGTTGTTGGCCAAGATCTCGCAATACGTGGCCTCATCCATCCTCCCCTCAATACGGTGCAGGCGTCATGTCCCCTTTGCAGAAAAGCATCCCCAAAGAATGATGTTTCCACCTCCATGCTTCATGGTTGGGATGGTGTTCTTGGGGTTGTACTCATCCTTCTTCCTCCAAACACGGCGAGTGGAGTTTAGACCAAAAAGCTCTATTTTTGTCTCATCAGACCACATGACCTTCTCCCATTCCTCCTCTGGATAATCTAGATGGTCATAGGCAAACTTCAGACGGGCCTGGACATGCGCTGGCTTGAGCAGGGGGACCTTGCGTGCGCTGCAGGATTTTAATCCATGACGGTGTAGTGCGTTACTAATGGTTTTCTTTGAGACTGTGGTCTCAGCTCTCTTCAGGTCATTGACCAGGTCCTGCCGTGTAGTTCTGGGCTGATCCCTCACCTTCCTCATGATCATTGATACCCCACGAGGTGAGATCTTGCATGGAGCCCCAGACCGAGGGTGATTGACCGTCATCTTGAACTTCTTCCATTTTCTAATAATTGCGCCAACAGTTGTTGCCTTCTTACCAAGCTGCTTGCCTATTGTCCTGTAGCCCATCCCAGCCTTGTGCAGGTCTAAATTTTATCCCTGATGTCCTTACACGGCTCTCTGGTCTTGGCCATTGTGGAGAGGTTGGAGTCTGTTTGATTGAGTGTGTGGACAGGTGTCTTTTATACAGGTAACGAGTTCAAACAGGTGCAGTTAATACAGGTAATGAGTGGAGAACAGGAGGGCTTCTTAAAAAAAAAAACGAACAGGTCTGTGAGAGCCGGAATTCTTACTGGTTGGTAGGTGATCAAATACTTATGTCATGCAATAAAATGCAAATTAATTACTTAAAGATCATACAATGTGATTTTCTGGATTTTTGTTTTAGATTCCGGTTCTCACAGTTGAAGTGTACCTATGATAAAAATTAAAGACCTCTACATGCTTTGTAAGTAGGAAAACCTGTACAATTGGCAGTGTATCAAATACTCGTTCTGCCCATTGTACGTGTTCCTGAGAGTCTGATCTTTTCAGTGATGGGGTCATAATATGTTGTAGCTTAAGACTATAGACGTTTGCTCCATCATCTCGTACTGTAGTCCACCACAGCATCTGAGAATATATGCTCAACCATAACCTCCACTGGGATGTACTGCACGTCTATTTATTGCACTGCAATACAGAATAAAGGACTTAAATCAGAATAAAGGACTTAAACCAGTTGAAAGGGTTTTTCTTGATGTCTCTATTAATGGATACTGACAGTTTTGTGTGTGTGTGTGTCTGTGTGTGTGTGTGTGTAACACCAGGCCACTCAGGTCTAGAGGGGGAGATGTATGGTTGTAAAGCCCTGCTTGAGATGCACTTATTGGTTCTTACCTCCAGGGTGGTGTGTGGTGGCAGGTCCTATCATCCCTGACCTAGGCTGATTGACTAACATGGAGAGGTTAACCACTTGATGACTTATCTCTGATACTCAAACACCATGGCCTGTGACCTCCCCTCACCATTCTGTCTCTCTACCTCTACCTCTCCCTCATTCTCTCTCTCCCCCCTCTTTCACTCTCCTCTTTATGCCACCTCTCTCTCTTTCGATCTTTCTCCTTTCCCAATCATCCAACCCTCGCCCTACAGAAGAATGGGTTGAATACTGGATACTGAATTCTGTATATGTAAATAATGTTTATGTGGTTCTCTGATTGGAGAGCATAAGAGAGTGGGATCCCCCTCATTAATCAGTGTTAGAGTGGGATCCCCCTCATTAATCAGTGTTAGAGTGGAATTCCCTCATTAATCAGTGTTAGAGTGGGATTCCCTCATTAATCAGTGTTAGAGTGGGATCCCCCTCATTAATCAGTGTTAAGAGTGGGATTCCCCTCATTAATCAGTTAGAGTGGGATTCCCTCATTAATCAGTGTTAGAGTGGGATCCCCCTCATTAATCAGTGTTAAGAGTGGGATTCCCTCATTAATCAGTGTTAAGAGTGGGATCCCCTCATTAATCAGTGTTAGAGTGGGATCCCCCTCATTAATCAGTGTTAGAGTGGGATCCCCCTCATTAATCAGTGTTAGAGTGGGATCCCCCTCATTATTTAGTGTTAGAGTGGGATCCCCCTCATTAATCAGTGTTAGAGTGGGATCCCCCTCATTATTTAGTGTTAGAGTGGGTTCCCCCTCATTAATCAGTGTTAGAGTGGGATCCCCCTCATTAATCAGTGTTAGAGTGGGATCCCCCTCATTAATCAGTGTTAGAGTGGGATCCCCCTCATTAATCAGTGTTAGAGTGGGATTCCCTCATTAAGAGAGTGGGAGGCAGTCAGCCCAGGCAGGTAGGGAGAGTGGGAGGCAGTCAGCCCAGGCAGGGAGGGAGAACAGGAGGCAGTCAGCCCAGGCAGAGAGGGAGAGTGGGAGGCAGTAAGCCCAGGCAGAGAGGGAGGCAGTCAGCCCAGGCAGGAAGGGAGAGTGGGAGGCAGTCAGCCCAGGCAGGTAGGGAGAGTGGGAGGCAGTCAGCCCAGGCAGGTAGGGAGAACAGGAGGCAGTCAGCCCAGGCAGGGAGGGAGAGTGGGAGGCAGTCAGCCCAGGCAGGAAGGGAGGCAGTCAGCCCAGGCAGAGAGGGAGGCAGTCAGCCCAGGCAGGAAGGGAGAGTGGGAGGCAGTCAGCCCAGGCAGGTAGGGAGAGTGGGAGGCAGTCAGCCCAGTTAGGTAGGGAGAGTGGGAGGCAGTCAGCCCAGGCAGGTAGGGAGAACAGGAGGCAGTCAGCCCAGGCAGGGAGGGAGAGTGGGAGGCAGTCAGCCCAGGCAGGAAGGGAGGCAGTCAGCCCAGGCAGAGAGGGAGGCAGTCAGCCCAGGCAGGAAGGGAGAGTGGGAGGCAGTCAGCCCAGGCAGGTAGGGAGAGTGGGAGGCAGTCAGCCCGGGCAGGAAGGGAGAGTGGGAGGCAGTCAGCCCAGGCAGAGAGGGAGGCAGTCAGCCCAGGCAGGAAGGGAGAGTGGGAGGCAGTCAGCCCAGGCAGGTAGGGAGAGTGGGAGGCAGTCAGCCCAGGCAGGTAGGGAGAACAGGAGGCAGTCAGCCCAGGCAGGGAGGGAGAGTGGGAGGCAGTCAGCCCAGGCAGGAAGGGAGGCAGTCAGCCCAGGCAGAGAGGGAGGCAGTCAGCCCAGGCAGGAAGGGAGAGTGGGAGGCAGTCAGCCCAGGCAGGTAGGTAGAGTGGGAGGCAGTCAGCCCGGGCAGGAAGGGAGAGTGGGAGGCAGTCAGCCCAGGCAGAGAGGGAGGCAGTCAGCCCAGGCAGGAAGGGAGAGTGGGAGGCAGTCAGCCCAGGCAGGGAGGGAGAGTGGGAGGCAGTCAGCCCAGGCAGGAAGGGAGGCAGTCAGCCCAGGCAGAGAGGGAGGCAGTCAGCCCAGGCAGGAAGGGAGAGTGGGAGGCAGTCAGCCCAGGCAGGTAGGGAGAGTGAGAGGCAGTCAGCCCAGGCAGGAAGGGAGAGTGGGAGGCAGTCAGCCCAGGCAGGGAGGGAGGCAGTCAGCCCAGGCAGGCAGGGAGGCAGTCAGCCCAGGCAGGGAGAGTGGGAGGCAGTCAGCCCAGGCAGGGAAGGAGAACAGGAGGCAGTCAGCCCAGGCAGGTAGGGAGAGTGGGAGGCAGTCAGCCCAGGCAGAGAGGGAGAGTGGGAGGCAGTCAGCCCAGGCAGGCAGGGAGGGAGAACAGGAGGCAGTCAGTCCAGAGAGGTAGGGAGAGTGGGAGGCAGTCAGCCCAGGCAGGTAGGGAGAGTGGGAGGCAGTCAGCCCAGGCAGGGAGGGAGAACAGGAGGCAGTCAGCCCAGGCAGAGAGGGAGAGTGTGAGGCAGTCAGCCCAGGCAGAGAGGGAGGCAGTCAGCCCAGGCAGGAAGGGAGAGTGGGAGGCAGTCAGCCCAGGCAGGTAGGGAGAGTGGGAGGCAGTCAGCCCAGGCAGGTAGGGAGAACAGGAGGCAGTCAGCCCAGGCAGGGAGGTAGAGTGGGAGGCAGTCAGCCCAGGCAGGAAGGGAGGCAGTCAGCCCAGGCAGAGAGGGAGGCAGTCAGCCCAGGCAGGAAGGGAGAGTGGGAGGCAGTCAGCCCAGGCAGGTAGGGAGAGTGAGAGGCAGTCAGCCCAGGCAGGAAGGGAGAGTGGGAGGCAGTCAGCCCAGGCAGGTAGGGAGAGTGGGAGGCAGTCAGCCCAGGCAGGTAGGGAGAACAGGAGGCAGTCAGCCCAGGCAGGGAGGGAGAGTGGGAGGCAGTCAGCCCAGGCAGGAAGGGAGGCAGTCAGCCCAGGCAGAGAGGGAGGCAGTCAGCCCAGGCAGGAAGGGAGAGTGGGAGGCAGTCAGCCCAGGCAGGTAGGGAGAGTGGGAGGCAGTCAGCCCAGGCAGGAAGGGAGAGTGGGAGGCAGTCAGCCCAGGCAGAGAGGGAGGCAGTCAGCCCAGGCAGGAAGGGAGAGTGGGAGGCAGTCAGCCCAGGCAGGTAGGGAGAGTGGGAGGCAGTCAGCCCAGGCAGAGAGGGAGGCAGTCAGCCCAGGCAGCTAGGGAGAACAGGAGGCAGTCAGCCCAGGCAGGGAGGGAGAGTGGGAGGCAGTCAGCCCAGACAGGAAGGGAGGCAGTCAGCCCAGGCAGAGAGGGAGGCAGTCAGCCCAGGCAGGAAGGGAGAGCAGGAGGCAGTCAGCCCAGGCAGGTATGGAGAGTTGGAGGCAGTCAGCCCAGGCAGGTAGGGAGAACAGGAGGCAGTCAGCCCAAGCAGGGAGGGAGAGTGGGAGGCAGTCAGCCCAGGCAGGTAGGGAGAACAGGAGGCAGTCAGCCCAGGCAGTGAGGGAGAGTGGGAGGCAGTCAGCCCAGGCAGGAAGGGAGGCAGTCAGCCCAGGCAGGAAGGGAGAGTGGGAGGCAGTCAGCCCAGGCAGGTAGGGAGAGTGGGAGGCAGTCAGCCCAGGCAGGTAGGGAGAGTGGGAGGCAGTCAGCCCAGGCAGCTAGGGAGAACAGGAGGCAGTCGGCCCAGGCAGGGAGGGAGAGTGGGAGGCAGTCAGCCCAGGCAGGAAGGGAGGCAGTCAGCCCAGGCAGAGAGGGAGGCAGTCAGCCCAGGCAGGAAGGGAGAGTGGGAGGCAGTCAGCCCAGGCAGGAAGGGAGAGTGGGAGGCAGTCAGCCCAGGCAGGCAGGGAGGCAGTCAGCCCAGGCAGAGAGGGAGGCAGTCAGCCCAGGCAGGAAGGGAGAGTGGGAGGCAGTCAGCCCAGGCAGGAAGGGAGAGTGGGAGGCAGTCAGCCCAGGCAGGTAGACAGAGTGGGAGGCAGTCAGCCCAGGCAGGAAGGGAGAGTGGGAGGCAGTCAGCCCAGGCAGGAAGGGAGAGTGGGAGGCAGTCAGCCCAGGCAGGTAGGGAGAACAGGAGGCAGTCAGCCCAGGCAGGGAGGGAGAACAGGAGGCAGTCAGCCCAGGCAGGGAGGGAGAACAGGAGGCAGTCAGCCCAGGCAGGGAGGGAGAACAGGAGGCAGTCAGCCCAGGCAGGTAGGGAGAGTGGGAGGCAGTCAGCCCAGGCAGGCAGGGAGGGAGAACAGGAGGCAGTCAGCCCAGGCAGGTAGGGAGAGTGGGAGGCAGTCAGCCCAGGCAGACAGGGAGAGTGGGAGGCAGTCAGCCCAGGCAGGGAGGGAGGGAGAACAGGAGGCAGTCAGCCCAGGCAGGGAGGGAGGCAGGTAGGGAGAGTGGGAGGCAGTCAGCCCAGGCAGGCAGGGAGGCAGTCAGCCCAGGCAGGCAGGGAGGGAGAACAGGAGGCAGGTAGGGAGAGAGGCGCTAATTGAGCCTCGTGGGGAGCAATTAGAGACATCTCTGTGAAATAAACACGATGAGGAGGCGCTATTAATGAGTTCCAGTCCCTACCCACTGACTGCTCCCTCCCTCCCTGCTCCCTGCTCCCTGCTGCTGGGCCTGAGTCAATGGAAATACATTCATTAGTTCAATCAGTCCAACACAACAGCCTTTGAAGTGTATGTGGACAGCCAAGGTGTTATATTATTGTGTTATAGGATAGCAGTGATGCTCTGATTGCCATCGTTCTGGGCTCCCTGTGTTTAATCCTTGATCTTAGATTTGTTAGATTTTACAATGTAATATAAATATTATACACAGTCTAATATGTTGACCACAGGGCACTGATTCTACACTGGTGTTAAGCCTCTGCTTCTGAAGTGTACGTCTACACTGAATAACTGTTAGTATTCCATGTACAGGTCTACACTGAATAACTGATAGAATACCATGTACAGGTCTACCCTGAATAACTGATAGAATACCATGTACAGGCCTACACTGAATAAATGGTAGAATACCATGTACAGGCCTACATAGGAAATAGCACACTTTAATGGACTGACTGACTGTCATGCATAACGTCTACCTCAGGTAATGTAGGATAGAGTTTTTGTGCATTTTCAGCTATTAAGTTTTGGAGCATTCTCCCTCTTTTCCTCTTCTGTCCATCTTTCTCCTTCTTCTCTCCCAGCTACTGTGGGGAATAACAATCAGGCAGTATATAGGTCAGCCTAGCTGAGGAGCATGCACCATTCACTACCCCTCTTTTACATCTCTCTCCATCTTCCTCTCTATCGCTCTCCCTCTTTTACCTCTCTCCCTCCACATTCCCCTCTAAATAGCTCTCTGTATCACCCTATTACTGGACTGAGCAGCTTTGAAAATGTGTTCATTTTCTCATTCTAAGCCAAGTTGTATCTGATTTACCACCTGTCAATAATCTGAAACAGTGTTTACCAAATGATAGGTCTGAAATCACTGGTGGGTCACGGTTGTATTATAGGTTGAGGCTGGAAATATGTTAAGGATTTATGTCGGATGTGTCACATGAAAAATGCATATACAGTTGATGTCCGAAGTTTACATACACTTAAGTTGGAGTCAAAAAAATTGTTTTCCAACCACTCCACATTTCTTGTTAACAAACTATAGTTTTGGCAAGTCGGTTAGGACATCTACTTTGTGCATGACACAAGTCATTTTCCCAACAATTGTTTACAGACAGATTATTTCACTTATAATTCAACGTATCATAATTCCAGTGGGTCAGAAGTTTACATACACTAAGTTGACTGTGCTTTTAAACAGCTTGGAAAATTCCAGAAAATGATGTTATGGCTTTAGAAGCTTCTGATAGGCTAACTGACATCATTTGAGTCAATTGGAGGTGTACATGTGGATGTATTTCAAGGTGTACCTTCAAACTCAGTGCCTCTTTGCTTGACATCATGGGAAAATCAAAAGAAATCAGCCAAGACCTCAGAAAAAAATTGTAGAGCTCCACAAGTCTGGTTCATCCTTGGGAGCAATTTCCAAAAGCCTGAAGGTACCACGTTCATCTGTACAAACAATAGTACGCAAGTATAAACACCATGGGACCACGCAGCCATCATAACACTCAGGAAGGAGACGCGTTCTGTCTCCTAGACATGAAGGTACTTTGGTGCGAAAAGTGCAAATCAATCCCAGGACAACAGCAAAGGACCTTGTGAAGATGCTGGAGGAAACAGGTACAAAAGTATCTATATCCATAGTAAAACGAGTCCTATATCGACATAACCTGAAAGGCCGCTCAGCAAGAAAGAAGCCACTGCTCCAAAACCGCCATAAAAAAAGCCAGACTAAAGTTTGCAACTGCACATGGGGACAGAGATCTTACTTTTTGGAGAAATGTCTTCTGGTCTGATGAAACAAAAAAATAACTGTTTGGCCATAATGACCATCGTTATGTTTGGAGGAAAAAGGGAGAGACTTGCAAGCCGAAGAACACCATCCCAACCGTGAGGCACGGGGGTGGCAGCATTCTGTTGTGGGGGTGCTTTGCTGCAGGAGGGACTGGTGCACTTCACAAAATAGATGGCATCATGAGGTAGGAAAATTATGAAGCAACATCTCAAGACATCAGTCAGGAAGTTAAAGCTTGGTCGCAAATGGGTCTTCCGAATGGACAATGACCCCAAGCGTACTTCCAAAGTTTTGGCAAAATGACTTAAGGACAACAAAGTCAAGGTATTGGAGTGGCCATCACAAAGCCCTGATCCCATAGAAAATGTGTGGGCAGAACTGAAAAAGTGTTTGCGAGCAAGGAGGCCTACAAACCTGACTCAGTTACACCATCTCTGTCAGGAGGAATGGGCCACAATTCACCCAACTCATTGTGGGAAGCTTGTGGAAGGCTACCCGGAACGTTTGACCCAAGTTAAACAATTTAAAGGCAATGCTACCAAATACTAATTGAGTGTATGTAAACTTCTGACCCACTGGGAATTTGATGAAATAAATAAAAGCTGAAATAAATAATTCTCTCTACTTTTATTCTGACATTTTACATTCTTAAAATAAAGTGGTGATCCTAACTGACCTAAGACAGGGAACTTTTACTTGGATTAAATGTCAGGAATTGTGAAAAACGGAGAATGTATTTGGCTAAGGTGTATGTAAACTTCCGACTTCAACTGTACATATACATTTGAGAAGTCCTTTTTGGAAAATATTTTTACCACAGTGGCAAAGAACACACAAGGCAGAGGCTTAAAATAGCTAAATAAAACTTTAATAAGTCTAGTTGCAAATGTACATAAATTGCACAGCCACATTGTTTTGAATATATCATCAACACAAACAAATTCCTCTGTACATTATTGTTTTCACCACTGTTGTCCAAGGAAGCAGAATCCAGCAAATACTTCACTTTCAACATACTTACAAAAGTATTTTCTAAGATATTAGAAAACATACATATTTGACTTTATTTATAGATGTATATTTAGTTTATGGTATTTTTCTCACTGGCTCTAACTGTACTGTATGTATAATGAGTTTGTGTGGCTACAGCGACATCATCATCACATTTCTCTCTCTGACTCTCCTATATTCTCTAACAACTTAATGAAGGTGGAACAGAGCTGGGATGTTACCAGAAACATACCCAAGATTTAGAATTGATAGCCAAATGAAAGGACATTGCATTCCCTATTTCTATGGAAGAGGCTTCATGTTGTGTTGCCCTGGTAACACTAATAGATCATTAGAAGGTTTATACCAGTATTAATCTAGCTGATTTGGGAGAGTTGGCATTTCAATGGCACAGGGTAGTTTGTAAGGTAAGGTTCCACGGTAGAGGGCTACAGGTGAGAAGTGGAGACTACTCAGGGGACTAGACTTAAGTCCCTAATATCACAGTCAGCACTCTTTTCCCCTTCAAACTCTGGAAATAAAATACATCATTGTTGAAGTAACTTGAGCCAATCATCTGAAATCAAGAGGTTTGGTAGTGCATTCCATGACATGGCTAATCAAGCCCGGAGTGCACACTTCTGCAGTCCAAAAGACGGGGGTTTAATGGAAAGTAGACTAACAATGCTTAAAACCTAATTTTAAAAGTGCATAGAGTTTGGCTGATGAGAAATGGGATTTTGTGCTTGTGTTTATCTTTCTCCACAATTGATTGGTCATAGAACGCTGGACGTTTGGATTCTCCCTGTCCTCTACACACCTGAAGTCATCCAACACCTCTCCACAGTAAATTGTCATTTTACATTTTTTTGCAACTATTAATTTTAAAGTGGTTTTCCCTTGATCGGAAAAGAGAATAATGCATGTGGCGGTGGAGAGGAGAGACTTAGATCTCCAGGCTAAAACCTGGATCTAACTGAACAGGACAGATGACTGACTGAGCTATCTACAATTTACATGATGTCATATCGATCGATAGAGCACTATTATTGAACACAAGGTACATAAAAAAAAAAAAAACTAGGTAAAAATAATGTGAACATTTAATTTACACTCGTCTCCAAGCCTGTCCAGCCTCTTGATACACTAATCGTTATCATATACAGTACCAGTCAAACGTTTGGACACACCTTCTCATTCAAGGGTTTTTCTTTATTTTGACTATTTTCTATATTGTTGAATAATAGTGAAGACATCAACACTATGAAATAACACATATCATATAGTCATGTAATCATGTAGTAACCAAAAAAAGTGTTAAACGAATCAAAATATATTTTATACTGTGATGTGTACGCTAATAAAACGGGAAGCAAGTACAGGAAGTGAATTTAATAAATAAACAAACATGGAACAAAACAAGAAACACGAGTAGCATACAGACATGAAACATATAAACAGAGTCAATAACGACTGAGGAAAGAACCAAAGGGAGTGACACATATAGGGGAGGTAATCAGGAAGGTGATGGAGTCCAGGTGAGTATCATGAGGCCAGGTGAGCATAACGATGACAGGTATGTATAATAATGAGTAAACTGGCAACAACGAGCGGCAGAGAGGGGGAGCGGGAGTAGACATGACAGTACCCCCTCCCTGACGTGCGGGTCCAGCCGCAGGACGACGACCAGAGGGACGGTCCAAAGGACCAGCAGCGGGCCGATCGCTTCTGCTGAGGCGCGGGAACCTGCAGAGCCAGCTGAGGCGTGGGAATCTGCAGAGCCAGCTGAGGCGCGGGAACCTGTAGAGCCGGCTGAGGCGCGGGAACCTGTAGAGCCGGCTGAGGAGCGGGACCCTGATGAGCCAACCGAGGCTTGAGAACCTGTCGAGCCAGCTGTCATGGAAGCCTGACGAGCCAGCTGAGGCATCCCTGGTTGCTTTGGCAGCTGCCCTTGGACCCGACGTCACCAGTAAAAAAATGTAAATAAATCCCTGTTGCTTCCCTTTGGTGAGGTGTTATTCTATAACGTGTACGCTAAGAACGTGTACGCTAATAATCGGGAAGCAAGTACAAGGAGTGAATTTAGTTAATAAACTAACATGGAACGAAACAAGAAACACGAGTAGCATACAGACATGAAACATATAAACAGAGTCAATAACGACTGAGGAAAGAACCAAAGGGAGTGACAGATATAGGGAGGTAATCAGGAAGGTGAGCGTAACGATGACAGTTGTGCGTAATAATGAGTAAACTGGCGACAACTAGTGCCAGAGAGGGGGAGCGGGAGTAGACGTGACATATATTTTAGATTCTTCAAAGTAGCAACCCTTTGCCTTGATGACAGCATTGCACACTATTGGCATTCCATCAACCAGTTTCATCTGGAATGCTTTTCCAACAGTCTTGAAGGAGTTCCCACATATGCTGAGGACTTGTTGGCTGCTTTTCCTTCACTCTGCGGTCTAACTCATCCAAAACCATCTCAATTGGGTTGAAGTTGGGTGATTGTGGAGGCCTGGTCATCTGATGCAGCACTCCATTGCTCTCCTTCTTATCATCGGATCGGGCCACAGTGTCTCCTGACCCCTCCTGTCTCAGCCTCCAGTATTTATGCTGCAGTAGTTAATGTGTCGGGGGGCTAGGGTCAGTTTGTTATATCTGGATCACTTCTCCTGTCTTATCCGGTGTCCTGTATGAATTTAAGTATGCTCTCTCTAATTCTCTCCTTCTCTCTCTCTCTCTTTCTCTCTCTTGGAGGACCTGAGCCCTAGGACCATGCGCCAGGACTACCTGGCATGTTGACTCCTTGCTGTCCCCAGTCCACCTGGCCTTGCTGCTGCTCCAGATTCAACTGTTCTGCCTGCGGAATGGAACCCTGACCTGTTCACCGGACGTGCTAAAAAAGCCAACTGACATTTACTCCTGAGGTGCTGACTTGCAGCACCCTCGATAACTACTGTGATTATTATTATTTGACCATGCTGGTCATTTATGAACATTTGAACATCTTGGCCATGTTCTGTTATAATCTCCACCCGGCACAGCCAGAAGAGGACTGGCCACCCCTCATAGCCTGGTTCCTCTCTAGGTTTCTTCCTAGGTTTTGGCCTTTCTAGTGAGTTTTTCCTAGCCACCGGGCTTCTACACCTGCATTGCTTGCTGTTCGGGGTTTTAGGCTGGGTTTCTGTACAGCACTTTGAGATATCAGCTGATGTACGAAGGGCTATCTAAATAAATACATTTGATTTGATTTCCACCGGTCTAATGTCCATTGCTCGTGTTTTTTTGCCCAAGCAAATCTCTTCTTCTTATTGGTGTCCTTTAGTAGTGTTTCTTTGCAGCTGTTCGACCATGAAGCCCTGATTCACACAGTCTCCTCTGAAGAGTTGATGTTGAGATGTGTCTGTTACTTGAACTCTGTGAAGCATTTATTTGGGCTGCAATCTGAAGTGCAGTTAACTCTAATGAACTTATCCTCTGCAGCAGAGGTAACTCTGGGTCTTCTTTTCCTGTGGTGGTCCTCGTGAGAGCAAGTTTCATCATAGCCTTGATGGTTTTTGCTACTGCACTTGAAGAAACTGTCAAAGTTCTTGAAATGTTCCGTATTGACTGACCTTCATGTCTTAAAGTAATGATGGACTGTCATTTCTCTTTACTTATTTGCCATTATATGGACTTGGTCTTTTACTAAATAGGGCTGTCTTCTGTATACCACCCATACATTGTCACAACACAACTGATTGGCTCAAATGCGTTAAGAAGAAAATACATTATTTTATATCTGGAGTACTTCTCCTGTCTTATCCAGTGTCCTGTGTGAATTTAAGTATGCTCTCTCTAATTCTCTCCTTCTCTCTTTCTTTCTCTCTCTCGGAGAACCTGAGCCCTAGGAGCATACGTCAGGACTACCGGGCATGATGACTCCTTGCTGTCCCCAGTCCACCTGGCCTTGCTGCTGTTCCAGTTTCAACTGTTCTGCCTGAGGTTATGGAACCCCTACCTGTCCCAGACCTGCTGCTTTCAACTCTTAATGATCGGCTATGAAAAGCCAACTGACATTTATTCCTGATTATTATTTGACCATGCTTGTCATTTATGAACATTTTGAAAATCTTGGCTCTCTCTAATTCTCTCCTTGTCTCTTTCTTTCTCTCTCTCGGAGGACCTGAGCCCTAGGACCATACATCAGGACTACCGGGCATGATGACTCCTTGCTGTCCCCAGTCCACCTGGCCTTGCTGCTATTCCAGTTTCAACTGTTCTGCCTGCGGTTATGGAACCCCTACTTGTCCCAGACCTGCTGTTTTCAACTCTCAATGATCGGCTATGAAAAGCCAACTGACATTTATTCCTGATTATTATTTGACCATGCTTGTCACTTATGAACATTTTGAACATCTTGGCCATGTTCTGTTATACTCTCCACCCGGCACAGCCAGAAGAGGACTGGCCACCCCTCATAGCCTGGTTCCTCTCTAGGTTTCTTCCTAGGTTTTGGCCTTTCTAGGGAGTTTTTCCTAGCCACCGTGCTTCTACACCTGCATTGCTTGCTGTTTGGGGTTTTAGGCTGGGTTTCTGTACAGCACTTCGAGATATTAGCTGATGTACGAAGGGCTATATAAAATGAACTTGATTGGATTTGATGTTACACAATACATGTATGTTTTGTTTGATAAAGTTCATATTTATATAAAAAAATCTGAGTTTACATTGGCGTGTTACGTTCACTAGTTCCAAAAACATCCAGTGATAGTGCATAGCCACATCTATTCAACAGAAATACTCATCATAAATGTAGATGATAATACAAGTTATACACATGGAATTATAGATATACCTCTCCTTAATGCAACCGCTGTGTCAGATTTCAAAAAAACTTTACGGAAAAAGCAAACCATGCAATAATCTGAGACGGCATTCAGAACTATAGTCAAATTATCCGCCATGTTGGAGTTAACAGAAACCAGAAATTACATGATAAATATTCCCTTACCTTTGATGATCTTCATCAGAATGCACTCCCAGGAATCCCAGGTCCACAATAAATGCTTGATTTGTTCGATAATGTCCGTTATTTATGTCCAATTAGCTACTTTGGTTAGTGCGTTTGGTAAACAATTCCAAAGTCACAAAGCGCGTTCACTAAAACGTGACGAAATGTCCAAAAGTTCCAGTCAGTAGAAACATGTCAAACAATATATTGAATCAATCTTTAGAATGTTGTTAACATAAATCTTGAATAACGTTCCAACTGGAGAATTACATTGACTTCAGATGAGCGATGGAACGGAGCTCCCTCTTATGTGAACGCGCATGGTCACCTCATGTCAGTGGTGACTAATTCTCCTCTCATCCGGCCCCCCTTCACAGTAGAGTCATCAGACAAAGTTCTACAGACTGTTGACATCTAGTGGAAGCTGTAGGAAGTCATCCATATCTCGCTGGGATTCCAATGGGAGCTTGGTTGAAAATCCACCAGCCTCAGAATTTCCACTTCCTGTTTGGATTTCTTCTCAGGTTTTTTCCTGCCATATGAGTTCTGTTATACTCACAGACATAATTCAAACAGTTTTAGAAACTTCAGAGTGTTTTCCATCCAATACTAATAATAATATGCATATATTAGCAAATATGACTGAGGAGCAGGCCGTTTACTCTGGGCACCTCTGTGCACCTTTCATCCAAGCTACTCAATACTGCCCCTGCAGCCATAAGAGTTAACAAGGCACACTTGTTAATTGAAATGCATTCCAGGTGACTTCCTCATGACGCTGGTTGAGAGAATGCCAAGAGTGTGCAAAGCTGTCATCAAGGCAAAGGGTGGCTACTTAATATATTTAGATTTGTTTAACACTTTTTTGGTTACTACATGATTCCATATGTGTTATTTCATAGTTTCGATGTCTTCACTATTATTCTACAATGTAGAAAATAGTAAAAAAATAAAAATAAAAAAATCCTTGAATAAGTAGGTGTGTCCCAAACTTTTGACTGGAAACTGTATATAATAGGATATATAATCACATATAATATATGTTTATTTCTGTAGCAACTCATAAAAACAGAAGTTTATCATCTTCCTATATTGGCAACCGAAAACAAAAGCTGACAGTCTGGCGCTACCATTGGTTATAGCACCAAAATGAAGCATGCAGATTTCATCACTCTTATTAATTCATCTGTAAAGGTAAGAAAAAGGAATAGAAAAATATACCAAATATAGATGCTGAAATGTCTGGTGGGGGCGAGCCGAACAGCAGCTATAGGATCATTCAGAAGGACTTATACACCCAATATTTAGACCAACTGCGTTTGAGTAGCATCTTCACATTCAGAAGAGAGAGAGAGAGGGAGAGAGGGAATGAAGAAGGGGAGAGAAATAGAGGAGAGAGATGCTTGAAAGCGAAGTGGGGGTCACAGTCTCGATGCAGCATGCTTCATTGACATTAATTAGCTAACAGGAGTTTTAAGAGTAACATTCTTACTTAAGAGTTTTAAGAAAAAGTAATATTCTAATCTGTGAGGTCACGTGACCGACACCAGTCCAGTGTATAGTATAATGTTGTGTTAAACAACACAACTCTCTCTCTCCTTGTACTACAGGGTCTATGAGACCAACCATGGCTGGTGGGAGGAGCTATAGGAGGACAGGCTCATTGTAATGGCTGGAATGGAGTTTTGGAATGGAGTCAAACATGTGGTTGCCATGTGTTTGATACCATGTTTCACTCCATTCATTCCATTCCAGCCATTACAATGAGCCAGTCCTATACCTCCAAATGCAGAGGGACACACAACCAACATACAACATTGTTTCAACGTTGATTCAACATTAATGATGAAGCACTAAAGCAAACCTTGACCCAACCAGGTCTGTCTAGAAAACCTGGATAAACTAAAGGTTAAGAAGAAATAAAATAGCATTCTAACTATTTAATCTGTTGATGGTGCTACTCACTGCATAGTGTGCAGCCTCTCCCCCTATGCCCTATAATACACAGTACAGCTGCAGTCTTTCAAATATAACTATATCTCATGTATACTTTATAGAGGAAAAAAATAAATATGCATACATCTATATTAAATATCATTAATATAGTCTCACATATAGTTAATTATTGTGGGTTTATAATACATTACGTGATGTATTTATACAATATATTTATTCCTTTACAAATCCACAGTATTATAAGTTGTGCCTTTTATGGCAGGAAGAAGGGGGCTGAAGGAAAAAGTAGAGGTGGGTTCCTTACTTAAGGCGTTTCATGTACCAATAACTTTCACAAAGTGCACTATGTAGGGGACATGGGGGTAGGGGATAGTGGGGCACTTTGGAACACACTCAAGGACTTAAAATTAAAGATCAGTTTGGACAAAAAATATGTCAAAGCTCCTATTTGGTTTTTAAAAGAATGAGATAAGATCTAAATAAACCAAGAAGAGAGGAGGTCAGGAGAGGAAAGGAAAACAGAGAAGAAGAGAAGAGGAGAGAAGAGTAAAGAGGTTTTGGGTGACTATCTGACAGACAATGTGTTGATTATATAGTGGTTTGACCCAAGCTTTAGGGAACAGAGCCTGAAATTGTCCCAGCAACTGCATACATCCAATGGAAACATCCAAGTCGATTGATTGACGGAGAGTTCAGTTCATATCTACAGCTTGTCCCGGCTTCTCCTCTGCAGGGCCCATCTGGTGTTCAGCTCTGTCCATTGATTCGCTGTCTCTTTCCTGGTCTGCTGTCTGTCAAACTGAAGTCCCGCCTCCTCGCTTGGCCCCTGGCAGTGGTCTCCTCACTCACATTCTCCTCACCATGTAGTGTCCATATAAGGAAGTGTCCTCTACAAGCACCAGACAACACACACACACACACACACACACACACACACACACACACACACACACACACACACACACACACACACACACACACACACACACACACACACACACACACACACACACACACACACACACACACACACACACACACACACACACACACACACCCTCTCTCTGACTCTAGCAGTTGCTGCTGTTCCTGAACTCTCCATTCTCAGTGATCTGGAGCTTGGTGGGGTTGGTGGGGGAGATGCCGTTACGGGTCTGCATGCTGTAGCGCTCCTTCAGCTGGGTCAGGGCACTCATCAGACGGGCGTTGGCCGTGTCCAGAGACGCTATACGTTTCTCCTACCGAGAGAGATAGAAAGAGAGAGAGAAACACTGTATTAGAGAGGTAGAGACGGAGGAAAGTGGTAGACAGCAACGAGAGAGATACCAAATATAGACCTGTGTAAAGATAGGTGGTGAAGTACACAGACAACTAGACACGCAGATACATTCATGGAAACATTTGATTGTAGTTTCCTGGTCCTGTTAGTGTCTGTGTGCGGGGTAACAGAATGATCTATAGTGCTGTCGCATTCATCCACCCGAGGTGTTCTCTAATTCACTATTCACCTCTCTCCCTCTCTCTTCTCTCTCTCTCCTTAATGAGCTTTCCATATTCATGCTCTCTGTCTGTTGACTCAGGGAGCGGCTCATTGCCTTACCACCGCCAGTTTGTTTCCACACTCAACTCCCATTTTTTTTTCTTTCTTTTTTTTACCGTTATTTTACCAGGTAAGTTGACTGAGAACACGTTCTCATTTGCAGCAACGACCTGGGGAGTAGTTACAGGGGAGAGGAGGGGGATGAATGAGCCAATTGTAAACTGGGGATTATTACATTACTTTACTGTGCGAATGAGCTGTGTGTGTGTGTGTGTGCATCGCTGTCTGTGAGTTGACATTGAGGAGTCTTTTAACACTAGATCTATTCAACTTTGTTTAACTCACATAACTCATACGTTTGTGTGTATGCAACATGTCTGGATCAGAAAACGCTACAACACAGAGCAGGAGGAGACAGAATTTACAGTTAAAATGAGTCCCCTTGTCTCAACACGCTTGTCGACAGACAGGCTGGAAGAATAATGTAAATGTGGATATTAGTTAGTCTGTAAGACTAAAGCGTAGAGTCGTGCTGCGCTCTGCCATCCGAGCCTAGTCACTGCCACAGAGATCTGACAGCTTGAATTAAACATCTCTATGTATTTCTATGTTCTGTCAGCCTTCATGTCCTGTAGCAGACAACACACTCCCTCACAAAGGGACGGATGTACACACATAGCAATACATCCCAATATATTGTGCACAGTTGACTAGGAGTTACATGGGCTTCTGAGTATTCTTCAAGCGTCTCTCTATATGAGGTTTAAACATTGCAAACAGGAAGTGGGTGTGTGTGTGCGCTCAACTCATTCTAAGATGTTTATAATGACCTGCAGTAATGTTTCATGACACTAGGGACCGCCCTGCTCTATTTATTTGATTTGTTTTATTTAACCTTTATTTAACTAGGGAAGTCAGTTAAGAACACATTCTTATTTACAATGACGGCCTACCCCGGACGACACTGGGCCAATTGTGCATCGCTCTATGGGACTCCCAATCACGGCCTGGATTCAAACCAGGGACTGCAGTGACACCTCTTGCACTGAGATGCAGTGCCTTAGACCGCTATGCCACTCGGGGGCCCTATGGGGCTTTAAACAGTCAACAAACTGACTGTATGGAGTTGTATATGTGACTGACTCTCACCTGTGCATCAATGATCTTCTGTTTGGAGTCAACCACAGCCTGCATGTCATTGTGATCTTTCTTCAGCTCCTCTTCCACCGACATTAACCTGGACACGCACGCACGCACGCACGCACGCACGCACGCACGCACGCACGCACGCACGCACGCACGCACGCACACACACACACACACACACACACACACACACACACACACACACACACACACACACACACACACACACACACGCACACAGTTAAAGGGACATTAGCAACACAAAGCACAACAGACACCCAGCGTATGAAATAAGGCAGAGTATGTGGATACAGAACAGAATACTGTGTGTTACTTTGGCTCACACTAGTCTGGCAGGACCTTCCAGCTGTATGGCAGACTACAGACTGGAACTGAGTTTATAAGAGGGGTATTTTGGGCCTGCTGGTCTGTTAGTACTTTAGATCTGTATGTAGAGTATAATATGTTTAATATACACTGCTCAAAAAAATAAAGGGAACACTTAAACAACACAATGTAACTCCAAGTCAATCACATTTCTGTGAAATCAAACTGTCTACTTAGGAAGCAACACTGATTGACAATAAATTTCACATGCTGTTGTGCAAATGGAATAGACAAAAGGTGGAAATTATAGGCAATTAGCAAGACACCCCCAAAAAAGGAGTGATTCTGCAGGTGGTGACCACAGACCACTTCTCAGTTCCTATGCTTCCTGGCTGATGTTTTGGTCACTTTTGAATGCTGGCGGTGCTCTCACTCTAGTGGTAGCATGAGACGGAGTCTACAACCCATACAAGTGGCTCAGGTAGTGCAGTTCATCCAGGATGGCACATCAATGCGAGCTGTGGCAAAAAGGTTTGCTGTGTCTGTCAGCGTAGTGTCCAGAGCATGGAGGCGCTACCAGGAGACAGGCCAGTACATCAGGAGACGTGGAGGAGGCCGTAGGAGGGCAACAACCCAGCAGCAGGACCGCTACCTCCGCCTTTGTGCAAGGAGGTGTACTGCCAGCGCCCTGCAACATGACCTCCAGCAGGCCACAAATCAATCAGTGTTGCTTCCTAAGTGGACAGTTTGATTTCACAGAAGTGTGATTGACTTGGAGTTACATTGTGTTGTTTAAGTGTTTCCTTTATTTTTTTGAGCAATGTAGTTATTAGAATGAGGGTATCTTGGGACTGCTGATCTGCTATGTATTTAGGAGGTGTGTGTACAACTTCGAACTGAGTTTGTGAGAGGTGTGTGTAGGGGTGTACAACTTCTGAGTTTGTGAGAGGTGTGTGTAGGGGTGTACAACTTCTAACTGAGTTTGTGAGAGGTGTGTGTAGGGGTGTACAACTTCTAACTGAGTTTGTTAGAGGTGTGTGTAGGGGTGTACAACTTCTAACTGAGTTTGTTAGAGGTGTGTGTAGGGGTGTACAACTTCTAACTGAGTTTGTGAGAGGTGTGTGTAGGGGTGTACAACTTCTAACTGAGTTTGTGAGAGGTGTGTGTAGGGGTGTACAACTTCTAACTGAGTTTGTGAGAGGTGTGTGTAGGGGTATACAACTGCTAACTGAGTTTGTGAGAGGTGTGTGTAGGGGTGTACAACTTCTAACTGAGTTTGTGAGAGGTGTGTGTAGGGGTGTACAACTTCTAACTGAGTTTGTGAGAGGTGTGTGTAGGGGTATACAACTGCTAACTGAGTTTGTGAGAGGTGTGTGTAGGGGTGTACAACTTCTAACTGAGTTTGTGAGAGGTGTGTGTAGGGGTGTACAACTTCTAACTGAGTTTGTGAGAGGTGTGTGTAGGGGTGTACAACTGCTAACTGAGTTTGTTAGAGGTGTGTGTAGGGGTGTACAACTTCTAACTGAGTTTGTGAGAGGTGTGTGTAGGGGTGTACAACTGCTAACTGAGTTTGTTAGAGGTGTGTGTAGGGGTGTACAACTTCTAACTGAGTTTGTGAGAGGTGTGTGTAGGGGTGTACAACTGCTAACTGAGTTTGTGAGAGGTGTGTGTAGGGGTGTACAACTTCTAACTGAGTTTGTGAGAGGTGTGTGTAGGGGTGTACAACTTCTAACTGAGTTTGTGAGAGGTGTGTGTAGGGGTGTACAACTTCTAACTGAGTTTGTTAGAGGTGTGTGTAGGGGTGTACAACTGCTAACTGAGTTTGTTAGAGGTGTGTGTAGGGGTGTACAACTTCTAACTGAGTTTGTTAGAGGTGTGTGTAGGGGTGTACAACTTCTAACTGAGTTTGTGAGAGGTGTGTGCATTGTGTGTGAGTGTGTGTGTGTGTGTGCGCGCATGTGTGCTTGTCTTTGTGTGTGCTTGTGTCTGTGTGTCGGCTCTAATTGAGTTAACAGGGTTCAGTGTGACACGGATCTGAAAGGAACATGGAAGCTGTATGTCTTCTGACATCACAGACCAGGAGATAACATCAGAAACACACAGCAGATAACATCATCCATCCATCTCCCTTTCTCTCCATCTCTCTCTTAGCATACACTCCCTCTCCCCCTCTTTCGCTCTGCGTATACTTGCTCTCTCTTACCAAATCTTTCTCTCTTTCTGTTTCTCTCTCCATCTCTTACTCTCCATCTTACTTTCTCCATCTCTCCCTTTCTCTTACTTTCACCAGTCTCTGTCTGGAAAGGGTCTGATCCCCACACCTTATGTACCTGCTTATAATACCCTTCATCTGGAGGTCCTTGTCATCCTGCTGTCGTCTCAGGCGTTCCTCAGACTCCTCCAGCCGTGCCTGGTACTCCATCAGAACCTTTTGAGCACCGTCGTCCTGACCCTTCAGACGAGCCTCATACTCCTCCAGCTTCTGGACCGACACACGCAGCTTCTCCTGGAGGACCACGATCTCCTGCTGGTACTGGGGTGGGTGGGGGGGTGGGGTTAAAGGAGACAGATAGGGTTAAAGGAAGAGTCAGAATCATCTTCAACAACACTACAGCCACCTCCTGCTGGTACTAGAGAAAGGAGAGATAGAAAGAGAGAGAGTTTTTATTATCATCATAGTCATCATCATCGTCATTAACACTGGGAAACCGATACTTATGTCAATGGCGCCAACCCATACTGGCCCATTCAATTGTCCTGTTGTTTCTAGGTAGAGGTGGTCAGTGAAGAGAGCAATAACCGGCATTGTTATCATCACAATAATCGTTGTCAATGTTCTCCTCATCACAGTGGTCCTTAAGGTAGACCTTGACAGGTGTATCAACTCATTTCCATAATTTCCTCACCATTTTTGCTTCTTATCCATTTTTTTTTTTTTTTTGTGCACCTGGTTCCATTTTAAGTTTTAAACAGTCAAATATTGAAGGGAAGCTGAAACTTGGACAGGGCAGGATTATAAGTGTGGAAGTGTTAAAGACTGTAAGTAGACATTAGCCAACACTCACAGTAAAACTTCCAACTTTTCTAAGCCACCCTTATTCCTGAGAGAGATGAGTTTCTTTTCCTTCCATGTCCCAAATCCCACCAGCACTCGAATTTGATCCCTAACCTCTAAAACTGGGGACTTAAGTGGAGTACTGTTCCAGAAGAGAGAAGGAGGAGAGGGAGGAGAGGGATTCAACCCCCGCAGCTCAAGCCCTGGACTCAGGAATAAGCCGGGAAAAGCTCCCCTTGACCTCCCTCCGGACCTGTGAGCGGTCCTGAAGAGGAGAGGGTTGGTGCTGTCTGAGAAATTAGAGGTGTAATCAAATCCTGCCTGGCTTCAATAAAACACACATCCGGGCTCCTTCAGCAGCATTCAAGGGAAGCGGGTTCGGCCAGGTAGAAACAGAGCACACCTCACCAGAGAATGTGATAAAAAAGTTGACTCAACGCTGTCCTTCACAAGAACACTGGACCAAACGTGAAATATGAATAAAGCTATGAAAATAAGTGCTGCTCACTGTCAATCCCCTATTTTCTCTTATTTGCTGCTTCATAAAATCATGTAAGCATGATGTGCAGCACAGGTGGTTGTGACAGCCAATAGGCAGTGGAGATGTGTGTATGTGACAGCCAATCAAAGCATTGAGAGCTGACAGCCATTGGGATGAGAAGCAGGTGAAGGAGCAGCAGCAGAAGCGGGAAGCATTCTCCCCGCACACACACATGGACATACAAACACATGGACATACACACACACATGGACATACACACAGACATACACACACACGGACATACACACTCACATGGACATACACACTCACATGGACATACACACTCACATGGACATACACACTCACATGGTCACACACACTCACATGGTCATACACACTCACATGGACATACACACACACATGGACACACACACACACACACGGACATACACACACACATTCACAATTTGACTGTAAGAGTCTAGGAATACCTGGTTGAAATCCTTTGACCATACAAACGGAGTATCTGTTATTAGAGATGCAGGTTTATTGTGAGTGATTGTAAGTTGTAAGGGGGTAGGGTTAAGGGTAGGAATGAGGGCTTGACATTGGAAGTTGAGGGGAGTAGAGAAAATGCTGGTTAAAGTGCGTGGGGGGTGTTGAAGGTTGGTTGGAGAGGAGGTGTCTAAAGGGTGGGTGCTGAGAACAGGGGTACTGGAAGGTTAGGGGGGTTACATGGAGTTTGGTTTGTGACGTTACCTTCTCGGCCTGAGTGAGATCCTCTCTGTTTCTGGACTCGGGGTCCATCCCCTCATGGTCTACATACTGAACATTCATATTCAACAGCCAGGCAGCCGTACGGTCCAGCGCATTGGGCTTCACTGGGGAGGGGGCCTAGTGGAACCAACACAACACACACATGAGCTGAGCCGAGAAGGACACACACACACGTCATACGGTACACACACACACGTCATATGGTACACACACACCGACATACGGTACATAGTACATACACTACATGACCATTGGATGTGGACATCTGCTCGTCGAACATCTCATTCCAAAATCATGGAGTTCGTCCCCCCTTTGCTTCTAAAACAACCTCCACTCTTCTGGGAAAGCTTTCCACTAGATGTTGGAACATTGCTGTGGGGACTTGCTTCCATTCAGCTACAAGAGCATTAGTGAGGTCTGGCACTGATGTTGGATGATTAGGCCTGGCTTGCAGTCGCCGTTCCAATTCATCCCAAAAGGGGTTTGATGGGGTTGAGGTCAGGGCTCAAGTTCTTCCACACCGATCTCGACAAACCATTTCTGTATGGATCTCGCTTTATGCACAGGGGCATTGTCATGCTTAAACAGGAAAGGGCCTTCCCCAAACTGTGGCCACAAAGTTGGAAGCACAGAATCGTCTAGAATGTCATTGTATGCTGTAGGGTTAAGATTTCCTTTCACTGAACTAAGGGGCCCGAACCATGAAAAACAGCTAACTTTACAGTTGGCACTATGCATTGGGGCAGGTAGTGTTCTACTGGCATCTGACAAACCCAGATATGTCCGTCGGACTGCCAGATGGTGAAGTGTGATTCATACCTCCAGAGAACGCGTTTCCACTGCTTTGGAGTCCAATGGCGGCGAGCATTACACCACTCCAGGCGACGCTTGGCATTGAGCATGGAAACCCATTTCATGAAGCTCCCGACGAACAGTTCTTGTGCTGACGTTGCTTCCAGAGGCAGTTTGGAACTCGGTAGTGAGTGTTGCAACCGAGGACAGACGATTTATACGTGCTTCAGCACTCAGCGGTCCCATTCTGTGAGCTTGTGTGGCCTAACAATTCGTGGTTGAGCCGTTGTTGCTCCTAGACATTTACACTTCACAATAACAGCACTTACAATTTCCTAGCAGGGTAGAAATTGTATGAACTGACTTGTTAGATAGGTGGCATCCTATGGTGCCACGATGAAAGCCACTGAGCTCTTCAGTAAGGCCATTCTACTGCCAATGTTTGTCTATGGAGATTGCATGGCAGTGTGTTCGATTTTATACACTTATCAGTAATGAGTTTGGCTAAAATAGCCGAATCCATTAATTTGAAGGGGTGTCCACATACTTTTGTATTTATAGTGTAGAGAGAGAGAGAGAGAGAGAGTGTGTGTGTGTAACAAGGTTTCTGTTAGTAAGCAATTTACTTTTGGCTAATAAAATCAATGAAAAGCCTTTTGGCCGATGAAAAAAAATGAAAAGCCGATAAAACTGTTGCTGGTCAAAATGAACGGATAAAAAAATCCCATTGCAGAATAATGCTTTTATTCGTTGATGGAAATACCAGTCGATGCAATGTTTTATTTCATATTGTTGGGCACGTCTTACCTTGCTTCAAAGTAGCCTACAGGCAAAATCCCACCATGGAAACATGGAGGTAATTATTTGATAAGACTTCATAGGCGGTGCATGAGTTTCAAGTTTCTACCCTTCTGCGTGCCAGTTATGATTTTCATATGCACATTTCGTGGAACAGTTTCATTTCAATAAGAACGTTTTCATTTCTCTAAATCGTTGATCTGAATTATAATAATAAAAATGGAATAGTTAAAAGTTAACTAATACGAGATCACCAGCCTCTGCCATATGGACACATTGATACACCGTGATCCATTGGCGGCTAAAGAAATGAGCGCATGGAACTCATTGTCCATAGGTCAATGCAGCAGTAGACCTATAACTTCCACTGCTCTTTCACACTGAGGATTGGCGATTATCGATGGGGAGATTGTTGGAAAGTTTTTTGGAATAGCATACATTCGCAATGGATGTTAGAAAACACTTTCCTACATTTCTGCACAGCAGTCCAGGTATTTCTATGTTTGCTCAGGCGCACGCGCTCCCTCAACATTATCAGGACAGAAATTAAAAACTTGTCCGTCAACACTTTTTCCTAACAGAAACCCTGTGAGTGTGTGCGTGTGTGTGTCATTAGATGTGTCAGTTATGGTGACTGACAGTTGGTGAGAACACCATGGGATCCAAAACAGTCCGCAACTGAAACCTTTGAAAATGACTGAATATCTGTATTTGAATCTCAAATATGGTGAACTGAATTAATTAAAATATATTAGCTCAAATGTTGCTCTGTCATTTCATTGTCAAATACCAAGGTCAAGACAGGCAAGATATATGATGTTCATCAGTTTAGTCAGTCAGTTAGTAATATGTTAATGTGATGTTAGTTGAGGTTGTACAATATCATAATTTCTACACTGGATTGAGACGGGATCATTTCATAAACTATACCTAGTCAGGTTTGATTACAGCGGTGTTACACGGATTACAATTATAGTTGCAATCTTCTCAGTATAGCATTGCTCTATTAAAAATACATGCATCACCAGACAGAGCTGAAAACCAGTTATTGCAGCCAGACAGCGACTCAATCAAGCATTGATTTTCCTCTCAATATCTCTCTCTAATCCACCTGTTATGTATCTCTAATGGAGTTCAAAGAGGAACAAAGACGACATTAAAAACAACATGCTTATTAACAAATCCCAGAGAGCGCTGTCATGACGTGGCCCTTTCTGGGTGTAGATCATGGCCTCCCCCTCTCTTTCTCTCACTCTCCTAAACCCAGGTTTTATTGCCCCAGGTCGTAAATACCACAGAGACTCTCCCTGACCATGCAATTGAGAGAGAGTTTCACAGGAAGACAAAATCATTCTCCAGGCCAATTCTACTACGTTCCAGAATTTGAGAATGGAACAATTCTCCTATTTTGGAGAATGTGTAAACGGTCGGTGGAGAAGCCAGCTACGACCCGGTCCATTTTGTTTCATGTTTGTGACCTCATGAAAGACAATACAGCCACATTACCCTCACTCGGTTTATACAGGTGCCTCAGTGATGAGGTTTGCATCTAATTCTTGTATAAAATGAATGAGTAAAGATTAGAGGTCGACCGATTAATCGGAATGGCCGATTAATTAGGGCCGATTTCAAGTTTTCATAACAATCGGTAATCAGCATTTTTGGACACCGATCATGGCCGATTACATTGCACTCCACGAGGAGACAGCAGGCAAGGTAAGGTGAGGTGCTAGCTAGCATTAAAAGTATCTTATAAAAAACGATCAATCTTAACATAATCACTAGTTAACTACACATGGTTGATGATATTCTAGGTTAACTAGCTTGTCCTGCGTTGCATGTAATCGATGCAGTGCCTGTTCATTTATCATTGAATCATAGCCTACTTTGCCAAACGGGTGATTTAATAAGCGCTTTCGCGAAAAAAGCACTGTCGTTGCACCAATGTGTACCTAACCATAAACATCAATGCCTTTCTTAAAATCAATACACAAGTATATATTTTTAAACCTGCATATTTATTTAATATTGCCTGCTAACATGAATTTCTTTTAACTAGGGAAATTGTGTCACTTCTCTTGTGTTCTGTGCAACAGAGTCAGGGTATAAGCAGCAGTTTGGGCCGCCTGGCTCTTTGCGAACTGTGAAGACTATTTCTTCCTAACAAAGATAGCCAACTTTGCCGAACGGGGATGATTGAGCAGAAGCGCATTTGCGAAAAAAGCATAATCGTTGCACGAATGTACCTAACCATAAACATCAATGCCTTCTTTAAAATCAATACACAGAAGTATATATTTTTAAACCTGCATATTTAGTTAAAAGAAATTCATGTTAGCAGGCAATATTAAACTAGGAAAATTGTGTCACTTCTCTTGCGTTCATTGCACGCAGAGTCAGGGTATATGCAACAGTTTGGGCCGCCTGGCTCGTTGCGAACTAATTTGCCAGAATTTTACGTAATTATGACATAACATTGAAGGTTGTGCAATGTAACAGGAATATTTAGACTTATGGATGCCACCCGTAAAATACGGAACGGTTTCGTATTTCACTGAAAGAATAAACGTTTTGTTTTCGAAATTATAGTTTCCGGATTTGACCATATTAATGACCTAAGGCTCGTATTTCTGTGTGTTATGTTATAATTAAGTCTATGATTTGATATTTGATAGAGCAGTCTGACTGAGCGATGGTAGGCACCAGCAGGCTCGTAAGCATTCATTCAAACTGCACTTTCGTGTGTTTTCCAGCAGCTCTTCGCAATGCTTTAAGCATTCGCTGTTTATGACTTCAAGCCTATCAACTCCCGAGATTAGGCTGGTGTAAACTATGTGAAATGGCTAGCTAGTTAGCGGGGTGCGCGCTAATAGCATTTCAAACGTCACTCGCTCTGAGACTTGGAGTAGTTGTTCCCCTTCCTCTGCAAGGGCTGCAGCATTTGTGGAGCGACGGGTAACGATGCTTTGAGGGTGGCTGTTGTCGATGTGTTCCTGGTTCAAACCCAGGTAGGGGCGAGGAGAGGGACAGAAGCTATACTGTTACACTGGCAATACTAAAGTGCCTATAAGAACATCCAATAGTCAAAGGTATATGAAATACAAATGGTATAGAGAGATATAGTCCTATAATAACCTCAACCTAAAACTTCTTACCTGGGAATATTGAATACTCATGTTAAAAGGAACCACCAGCTTTCATATGTTCTCATGTTCTGTGCAAGGAACTTAAACGTTAGCTTTTTTACATGGCACATATTGCACTTTTACTTTTTGTTTTTGCATTATTTAAACCAAATTGAACATGTTTCATTATTTATTTGAGGCTAAATTGATTTGATTGATGTATTATATTAAGTTATAATAAGTGTTCATTCAGTATTGTTGTAATTGTCATTATTACAAATAAATACATTTTAAAATCATTATTACAATTTTTTTTAATCGGCCGATTAATCGGTATCGGCTTTTTCTGGTCCTCCATTAATCGGTATCGGCGTTGAAAAATCATAATCGGTCGGCGTCTAGTAAAGATGAAACTATTTGTGAAATGATGTAATGTGAGGTTAACCTTCAGTTTTAGAGAATTGTATTCCCTGTAAAGTTTAACTAGTCAGCGGCCATGCCACCGTGAGCATAGATCTGGCGTCATGGAACCGCCTTTTCTATTGTTACGAATAAAACCCACTCCTGAGGAAATTCACATCAGACCACGCAAACACCAGTGTAAGCAATGGTTGTTGAATTCCTAACCATAACTCGTGGAGCATTGGTTACACGGCTGGAAATGGTTCAACTCTGAGACTATCGATCCCTACAGAATAAGAACACATTTTAGATACTAATTACTAGACTGCAGCTAGAAATTATGTAAACCTAGGATGCAAATACCGACAACCGCAAAAACATCTATTCTAAGAACAATGGATGCCTGACATATCCATTACAACAGACAATATCAGGAGCCGCTGATAAAGCTACCACCATGAAAGACATTGCTCCTTGCCTGTTCCTGCTCTTCCTCCCTCTGGCGCTCGAGGGTGCCAGACTCCCCAACATTACGCACTCAAGCCACCTTCAGTACGCACACCTGCCTTTCCCCGTCACACGCATCAGCGCTCATTGGACTCACGTGGACTCAATTACTTGTGTAATTTCCTTCCCTATATCTGACTGTTTCCTAGCTCTGTTCCCTGCTTCGGGATTGTTTGTCATATGTCCTTGTTTACCCGTGTGCTGACGCTGTTCCTGTCGTGTTCCTGGATAAATGTACCTGCTTCTCATCTCCGGCGTCAGGTCCTTGCAGAATCCCGAAGCCATCACACAAAGCATCGGGGAGTACTGGCGTTCCGGTTGGTGGTTGTCGGTTCTGGGTCGCCGCCGATGGACCCGGGGGTGCCTAGCCAGCTCGTCGGGCTTCCACGCCCTAGCTGGCTCGAGAGGTTTCCTTACCCCGGTTGGCTCAGAAGGCGCCCATCCCATGTCGGGCCTCAGCCGGATCGTCAGGTCTTGTTCGCCCAGCCGGCTCGTCAGACTGTCACGTCTCCGTCGGATCATCGGGCTTCCACGTCGCAGCGGGATCGACAGGCGTTCATGCCTCAGCCGGATTGTCAGGCTCCCATGCGTCAGCCGGCTCGCCAGGCTTCCACGCCCCTGCCAGTTCGTCGGGAGTTTAACCCCAGCCAGCTTGCCTGGCGCCCATGTCTCGGCCGGCTCACCCAGGTGGGACGCCGGGTGGCGCCCATAGAGGGGGGATACTGTCACACCCGCTCCCGCTCTTCCTCCCCTCCCCCAGCCAGCTTGCTCAGCGCCTATGTCCCGGCCGGTTCGCCCCCAGGTTTGATGCCGGGTGGTGCCCCTAGAGGAGGGAGAGCAGGAAGAGCGTGTCACGCCTGCTCCCGCTCTTTCTCCCTCTGGCACACAAGGGCGCCAGACTACCCAACATTACGCATTCAAGCCACCTTCAGAACGCACACCTGCCTTTCCCTGTCACGCGCATCAGCGCTCTTTGGATTGAATTACTTGTGTAATTTCCTTCCCTATATCTGTCTGTTTCCTAGCTCTGTTCCCTGCTTCGGGATTGTTTGTCATATGTTCTTGTTTACCCGTGTGCTGACGCTGTTCCTGTCGTGTTCCTGAATAAATGTTTGACTCCCCGTACCTGCTTCTCATCTCCGGCGTCAGGTCCTTGCACATTGTGACTTCTGGGGAAGTAACCAGACACTCTCTGATGAACTGATTCTCCAGCAGACGGACCGACGATTCCAACAGAGAAGACAACAACGACACCTGGGCGTAAATATATTTATTGCAATTATTCCAGAATGAACGGCCGTTCATGTGCAAAGGATTAGCATTTCAATGACTATAATTATCCACTGTGTGTAGTGATCCATTTAGTCTTTCCCACTCCTTTATCAGTCCACACCCCCTTTCCTTTGTATACCAAGCCATCATAACGGATTAGCCAGGGAATCTTCCCTATCATTGTTAGTAAACAATATATACTGTTTGTTTGTTTATGCATTTCTGTGATTATTTAGTTAGTAAATAAAAGATTAAGCCAATTGGTGTATGGATGATTCATGGTTTAGGCTGGGTTCGTGCAGATAAACAAGAATTCTACCACGTTTGAAATGAGACTGGTTAAGAAGGTTAAGAATAATTCATTAATACAAGACTAATATATTAAGAAAATTATAACTTTATAATCTGAAGATTGTCAGTGGTGCCCCAACTTCCTAGTTAATTAAATGTACATGATTAGTTTAATCACGTAATAATAATTACAGAGAATTGATTTGATAAAATAACAGTCTTCACATTTAATGATAGCCAGAGACACGACAAGGCGGAGGGTGACGCAGACAACATGGAACTACACTACATCCTCAAACACCTCGATAACCCAAAGACATATGCAAGGATAGTTTGTGGACTTTAGCTCTGCATTCAATATCATCATCGCAGAACTGCTACAAGACAAACTCTCCCAGCTGAACATGTCCAGCTCCATCTGTCAAGCTGGGAAAACCTTTCGGACTCTTTATCCCTCAGCACCGGAGCGCTGCAAGGATGCATGCTCTACACCTTTACTCACTCACTCTACACCAGTGACTGCACCTCCAGCATCGCGTCTGTCAAACTACTCAAGTTTGCAGATGACACCACTCTGGTCTGTCTGATCACCGACGACGATGAGTCAATGTACCGTGGAGAGGTCGAGCGGCTGGTGGCCTGGTGCAGTCGCAATAACCTGGAACTCAACACAGACAAAACCATGGAGATGGTGGTTGACTTCAGAAGACTCCTCCCACCATCTCTCCCCCTGGAGATTAATGGCTCAACTGTTAGCACGGCTGAATCCTTCAAATTCCTGTGGACCATCATGTCCCACAACCTCAAGTTGAAGGACAACATCACAGAGGTCACCATTTTTTACATTTTATTTCACCTTTATTTAACCAGGTAGGCTAGTTGAGAACAAGTTCTCATTGCAACTGCGTCCTGGCAGGGAGGCACACCAGCGGATGGACTACTTGTAGCAGGTGAAAAAACTCAACATCTCCCAGTCAATCCTGATCTGGTTTTACGCATCAATCGTTGAGTCCATCATCAGCTCCTCCATCACTGTCTGGTTTGGGTCTGAGTCTGCCAGCTGCAAGGGCAAACTGCAACGCATTATCCAGTCTACAGAGAGGGTCATCGGCTGCCACCTGCCCTCCATCGAGGTCCTGCAAGACTTCAGGGCAAGGAAGGGTACAGGAAAGATCTTCCCGACCCCTCCCACCCGGTCACCCCCACATCCAGAAATTCCCCTCTGGCAGGCGTTTCAGGTCACTCATGACCTCCTACCACCTGAAAAGGTTCTTCCCCCGTGCTGTGGCCCTCACCAACCACAGAGACTAAAGGACTATGCACTCTATGCTGTACACCGCATCAAGCGTTCTCTGAACTGTACACACAATAAGTGCACTCAACTTGCATTGCACATTGTTCATCTCTCTGCATTTAGATATTCATACTGATACTGTAAATGTGTACATCCACTGCTTATCAACCATATACCCACCGTATATCAACCGTATACCCACTGTATATCAACCGTATACCCACTGTATATCAACCGTATACCCACTGCATATCAACCGTATACCCACTGCATATCAACCGTATACCCACTGCATATCAACCGTATACCCACCGCATAGCAACCGTATACCCACTGTATATCAACCGTATACCCACTGCATATCAACCGTATACCCACCGCATATCAACCGTATACCCACCGCATATCAACCGTATACCCACTGCATATCAACCGTATACCCACTGCATATCAACCGTATACCCACTGTATATCAACCGTATACCCACTGCATATCAACCATATAACCTGCGCATATCAACCGTATACCCACTGTATATCAACCGTATACCCACTGCATATCAACCGTATACCCACCGCATATCAACCGTATACCCACTGCATATCAACCGTGTACCAACTGCATATCAACCGTGTACCAACTGCATATCAACCGTATACCCACTGTATATCAACCGTATACCCACTGTATATCAACCGTATACCCACTGCATATCAACCGTATACCCACTGCATATCAACCGTGTACCAACTGCATATCAACCGTGTACCAACTGCATATCAACCGTATACCCACTGTATATCAACCGTATACCCACTGTATATCAACCGTATACCCACTGCATATCAACCGTGTACCAACTGCATATCAACCGTGTACCAACTGCATATCAACCGTATACCCACTGTATATCAACCGTATACCCACTGTATATCAACCGTACACCCACTGCATATCAACCGTATACCCACTGCATATCAACCGTGTACCAACTGCATATCAACCGTATACCCACTGCATATCAACCGTATACCCACTGTATATCAACCGTATACCCACTGTATATCAACCGTATACCCACTGTATATCAACCGTATACCCACTGCATATCAACCGTATACCCACTGTATATCAACTGTATACCCACTGTATATCATCCGTATACCCACTGCATATCAACCGTATACCCACTGCATATCATCCGTATACCCACTGTATATCAACCGTATACCCACTGTATATCAACCGTATACCCACTGTATATTATCCGTATACCCACTGCATATCAACCGTATACCCACTGCATATCATCCGTATACCCACTGTATATCAACCGTATACCCACTGTATATCAACCGTTACCCACTGTATATCAACCGTATACCCACTGCATATCATCCGTATACCCACTGTATATCAACCGTATACCCAATGTATATCAACCGTATACCCACTGTATATCAACCGTATACCCACTGTATATTGTATATCTGCTCATTCTCTTATAGCTCTCTGCTCACTCTACCGAGTTGTATATAATGTATGTCAACTTATTTTAAACTCTGCTGTCTGTATTCTGTCTCTAAATGTTGTCAATCACTAGCAGCACAATATCAACAAGTATAACTCTGAGTATGTGTAAATGTCATTGGCAATGATTAAAGGTGATTCTATTCTGAACGCCGTCCATCTGGTTTCCATGACAAACCCATTAACCCTTTAGCTACACTCTACAATCAGTCCCTAGAGTCAATCACTAAGCTGACCAATCAATCAGTCCCTAAAGGAGAGCAGGGCATTGTGGGAACTGGGAATGTAAATGTCCTTCCTTTGACCTTGAGGCCAGAGATCACCAGGGGCAACCTTTGACCAGCCAGCCTATCAGTGACCTGCTTGTTAAGAGGTCATCTTTAACAACCCAGAGGACGGTAGCAGAAACATTACACTATAACAACTCCCAACAGCGATACACACAGCCACACATGTACACATCTCAGCAAGATTTGAGTGCATTACTATGAACTGCTGATGATAAGCTAACCATGAACCAGCCTTGAGACTTGATAAAATACATGCATGTAACTCTGCATTACATTGCTGTATCTAATAACCTAATCCTGATTCAACCAAGGGCCACATTCACAAATAATCATTGAGAAAATCCTCTATCTTGTGTTAGTACATAACCAGGAAACAATAGGCCTATGCATACAGAACTTTACCAGTGATCCTGTGCTATTAGACTTCCACCTCTAACTATGCAGAGACACATGGGATTACTATTAATACACACTGGCTGCTCCAATGACTCTCATTGGTTAGATAGAATAACAGGAGAGCTCAGACATCACCCACACACATATACAGGCATTGTTAACATGCAATGGATCATGTGATCAAGTGGTATTAGTGGAAGCTTTCCACAACAGAGTATTATTTGTTTATTTAAAGCTTTATTTAGCCTGAAAACGAATTGAGAAACCAATTATGTTGTCTTACATTGATACAGTATGAGATGAACCTCCCAGCCAGTCAAAGCCCTGCAGCCCCCTGAAGCTACCATCATGGCTGTCAGCAAATAACCTCGCTATCCCATGCATACACACTCCTTTGTACTAGTGTATGTTGAGTGTGTTTGTGTGTGTGTTTTTAACTGGGAGTGTGTCTGTACTACTGTCTGAGTGCCCTACCTGTTTGTGCTGGGCTCTCTGCTTGGTCTCTGGGCTGTCTCCTTTTGATGACGATGACTGTTGCCGTAGCCGCGCCCCGTTGCCGGGCCAGTCGGGGGATGACATCATGCTGCTGCTGGAGGGGCGCGGGTAGGGCCCGCTGTTGAGCAGGTTTGGGGGCGTGCGGCCCCTGGTGACGGTGGTCTGTGGAGGGGGCTGGTCTATCCTGCGCTGGGGACCGGCGCTATTTTGTCTGGGCACGGTGGGCTGGTGCTGGGCCTCTGTGAGTGACAGCTGCCTCCGCGTGCCTATGTACTCCCCCGAACGACGGGCATACTCCTCCACGCTGCTCCCCCCAACTCCTAATCCATGGTTCAGGAAGGAGTTGTGTATCCCCCCTCCTGCTCCTGGCCCATCCTCATTGTTGCTATGGGAACTGTGGGAGCTGTGGCCCTCAGAACCCGAGTCGGCCAGGCCCCGCGGCGACAAGGGCAGCCCTGCCGCCATCTGGTAGACAGGGTTCTGGAAGGACAGGGGAGCTAGAAGCTGAGCAGGTCTGCCTGGTGCGCTCTCCGATCCGGGGGTGGTGGGGGTCTGGACGGGCCTTCTCAGAGTAGGACCTCCAGTGATGTTCCCCTGGGGGGTTCGGGCCGACCACACTCCCCCAGGAACGATGCCCTCTCCCAGGCCGTCTGAGGGGCCAGGGCCTGGGCCACTCTCTAAGCTGCGGGGGTCCTGGAGGTCCACCATGGACAGGCTCTTGCTGCCGTTGGCTATGCCCAGGTCGGGCTCATTGGATTCAGAGTAGCTAGAGCTGCGGGCCGGGGTGGGCTGGATCCCAGCATTCCTGGTGACAAAGAAGAGTTCCTTGTTCTCCGGGGTGGGGGATGGTAACCGGGTGAAGTCCACTAACCTGTGTGTGAGAGAGAGAGAGAGAGAGAGAGAGAGAGAGAGAGAGAGAGAGAGAGAGAGAGAGAGAGAGAGAGAGAGAGAGAGAGAGAGAGAGAGAGAGAGAGAGAGAGAGAGAGAGAGAGAGAGAGAGAGAGAGAGAGAGAGATAAGAGAGAGATAAGAGAGGGAATGAGTGAAAAAGAGAAAGATATTGATGATGCTGTATCTATTACTCCTTACAGACATGAAAACATGACCAGTCAAACCCTTCAGCCCACACATGAAACAATTAAGTGTCAAACCCCAATTTTGTTTTATTTAAACATTTAGCAGGGAGTCCTATTGAGACCAAGGCCTCTTTTCAAGGGAGCCCTGCACTCATCCTACACAACAGGACACATGGTATAGTAACAGCAGCCCAACAGGACACATGGTATAGAAACAGCAACCCAACAGGACACATGGTATAGAAACAGTAACCCAACAGGACAAATGGTATAGAAACAGTAACCCAACAGGACACATGGTATAGAAACAGTAACCCAACAGGACACATGGTATAGAAACAGCAACCCAACAGGACACATGGTATAGAAACAGTAACCCAACAGGACACATGGTATAGAAACAGCAACCCAACAGGACACATGGTATAGAAACAGTAACCCAACAGGACACATGGTATAGAAACAGTAACCCAACAGGACACATGGTATAGAAACAGTAACCCAACAGGACACATGATATAGAAACAGCAGCCCAACAGGACACATGGTATAGAAACAGCAACCCAACAGGACACATGATATAGAAACAGTAACCCAACAGGACACATGGTATAGAAACAGTAACCCAACAGGACACATGGTATAGAAACAGTAACCCAACAGGACACATGATATAGAAACAGTAACCCAACAGGACACATGATATAGAAACAGTAACCCAACAGGACACATGATATAGAAACAGTAACCCAACAGGACACATGGTATAGAAACAGTAACCCAACAGGACACATGGTATAGAAACAGTAACCCAACAGGACACATGGTATAGAAACAGCAACCCAACAGGACACATGGTATAGAAACAGCAACCCAACAGGACACATGATATAGAAACAATAACACAACAGGACACATGGTATAGAAACAGCAACCCAACAGGACACATGATATAGAAACAGCAACCCAACAGGACACATGGTATAGAAACAGCAGCCCAACAGGACACATGGTATAAAAACAGCAACCCAACAGGACACATGGTATAGAAACAGTAACCCAACAGGACACTTGATATAGAAACAGCAGCCCAACAGGACACATGGTATAAAAACAGCAACCCAACAGGACACATGGTATAGAAACAGTAACCCAACAGGACACATGGTATAGTAACAGTAACCCAACAGGACACATTGTATAGTAACAGCAACCCAACAGGACACATGGTATAGAAACAGCAGCCCAACAGGACACATGGTATAGAAACAGTAACCCAACAGGACACATGATATAGAAACAGTAACCCAACAGGACACATGGTATAGAAACAGTAACCCAACAGGACACATGATATAGAAACAGTAACCCAACAGGACACATGGTATAGAAACAGCAACCCAACAGGACACATGGTATAGAAACAGCAACCCAACAGGACACATGATATAGAAACAATAACACAACAGGACACATGGTATAGAAACAGCAACCCAACAGGACACATGATATAGAAACAGCAACCCAACAGGACACATGGTATAGAAACAGCAGCCCAACAGGACACATGGTATAAAAACAGCAACCCAACAGGACACATGGTATAGAAACAGTAACCCAACAGGACACTTGATATAGAAACAGCAGCCCAACAGGACACATGGTATAAAAACAGCAACCCAACAGGACACATGGTATAGAAACAGTAACCCAACAGGACACATGGTATAGTAACAGTAACCCAACAGGACACATTGTATAGTAACAGCAACCCAACAGGACACATGGTATAGAAACAGCAGCCCAACAGGACACATGGTATAGAAACAGTAACCCAACAGGACACATGATATAGAAACAGTAACCCAACAGGACACATGGTATAGAAACAGTAACCCAACAGGACACATGATATAGAAACAGTAACCCAACAGGACACATGGTATAGAAACAGTAACCCAACAGGACACATGATATAGAAACAGCAGCCCAACAGGACACATGGTATAGAAACAGTAACCCAACAGGACACATGGTATAGAAACAGTAACCCAACAGGACACATTGTATAGTAACAGTAACCCAACAGGACACATGATATAGAAACAGCAGCCCAACAGGACACATGGTATAGAAACAGTAACCCAACAGGACACATGATATAGAAACAGCAACCCAACAGGACACATGATATAGAAACAGCAGCCCAACAGGACACATGGTATAGAAACAGTAACCCAACAGGACACATGATATAGAAACAGCAGCCCAACAGGACACATGGTATAGAAACAGTAACCCAACAGGACACATGGTATAGAAACAGCAACCCAACAGGACACATGGTATAGAAACAGCAGCCCAACAGGACACATGATATAGAAACAGTAACCCAACAGGACACATGGTATAGAAACAGCAACCCAACAGGACACATGATATAGAAACAGCAGTCCAACAGGACACATGGTATAGAAACAGCAACCCAACAGGACACATGGTATAGAAACAGCAACCCAACAGGACACATGGTATAGAAACAGTAACCCAACAGGACACATTGTATAGAAACAGTAACCCAACAGGACACATGGTATAGAAACAGTAACCCAACAGGACACATTGTATAGAAACAGCAACCCAACAGGACACATGGTATAGAAACAGCAACCCAACAGGACACATGGTATAGAAACAGTAACCCAACAGGACACATGGTATAGAAACAGTAACCCAACAGGACACATGGTATAGAAACAGCAACCCAACAGGACACATGGTATAGAAACAGTAACCCAACAGGACACATGGTATAGAAACAGTAACCCAACAGGACACATGGTATAGAAACAGCAACCCAACAGGACACATGGTATATAAACAGCAACCCAACAGGACACATGGTATAGAAACAGCAACCCAACAGGATGCATTGTATAGAAACAGTAACACAATAGATAGGACACATGGTATAGAAACAGTAACCCAACAGGACACATGGTATAGAAACAGCAGTCCAACAGGACACATGGTATAGAAACAGTAACCCAACAGGACACATGGTATAGAAACAGCAACCCAACAGGACACATGGTATAGAAACAGCAACCCAACAGGACACATGGTATAGAAACAGTAACCCAACAGGACACATGGTATAGAAACAGTAACCCAACAGGACACATGGTATAGAAACAGTAACCCAACAGGACACATGGTATCGAAACAGTAACCCAACAGGACACATTGTATAGAAACAGTAACCCAACAGGACACATGATATAGAAACAGCAACACAACAGGACACATGGTATAGAAACAGTAACCCAACAGGACACATGATATAGAAACAATAACACAACAGGACACATGGTATAGAAACAGCAACCCAACAGGACACATGATATAGAAACAGCAACCCAACAGGACACATGGTATAGAAACAGCAGCCCAACAGGACACATGGTATAAAAACAGCAACCCAACAGGACACATGGTATAGAAACAGTAACCCAACAGGACACTTGATATAGAAACAGCAGCCCAACAGGACACATGGTATAAAAACAGCAACCCAACAGGACACATGGTATAGAAACAGTAACCCAACAGGACACATGGTATAGTAACAGTAACCCAACAGAACACATTGTATAGTAACAGCAACCCAACAGGACACATGGTATAGAAACAGCAGCCCAACAGGACACATGGTATAGAAACAGTAACCCAACAGGACACATGATATAGAAACAGTAACCCAACAGGACACATGGTATAGAAACAGTAACCCAACAGGACACATGATATAGAAACAGTAACCCAACAGGACACATGGTATAGAAACAGTAACCCAACAGGACACATGATATAGAAACAGCAGCCCAACAGGACACATGGTATAGAAACAGTAACCCAACAGGACACATGGTATAGAAACAGTAACCCAACAGGACACATTGTATAGTAACAGTAACCCAACAGGACACATGGTATAGAAACAGCAACCCAACAGGACTGTCACGCCCTGGCCTTAGTATTATTGGTTTTCTTTATTATTTTAGTTAGGTCAGGGTGTGACATGGGGAATGTTTATGTTTTGTTGTTTTGGGTGTTTATTTGGTAAAGGGGTTAATGGGTGTAGTATATGGTTTTGTGTTGAGTGTAGATGTTTAGCATTGTCTATGGTGGTTAGTTATCTAGGAGAGTCTATGGTTGCCTGAATGAGTTCCCAATTAGAGACAGCTGATTTCGGTTGTCTCTGATTGGGAGCCTTATTTAGGGTAGCCATGGGCTCTCATTGGTTGTGGGTAATTGTCTATGTAAGAACGTTAGTAGCCTGTATGTTTGTGCACAACGTTTGTAGCTTCACGGTCGTTTTGTTATTTTGTTGTTTTGTTAAAGTGTTTTTGTGTCGTGTTCATCTTCGTGTTAAAATAAAAGAAGATGGCATATTTTCCAACTGCTGCATTTTGGTCCGTTAATCCGCCACACGATCGTGACAGAATTACCCACCATAGGACCAAGCGGCATGGAAGGCGGCAACAGGACCTACCCACAAAGGATTTCTGGACATGGGAGGAGATACTGGATGGTAAGGGGCCGTGGGATCAACCTGGAGAATATCGCCTCCCTCGTGAAGAGCTGGAGGCAGCGAAAGCCGAGAGGAGGCGATATGAGGAGGCAGCACGGAGACAAGGCTGGAAGCCCGTGAGTACAACCCAAAAATTTCTTGGGGGGGGCCTTAAAGGGAGTGTGGCGAAGTCAGGTAGGAAACCTGCGCCTACTCCCTGTACTTACCGTGGAGAGCGAGAGTACGGGCAGACACCGTGTTACGCAGTAGAGCGCACGGTGTCTCCTGTACGCGTGCATAGCCCGGTTCGGTACATTGCAGCTCTACGTATCGGCCGGGCTAGACTGAGCGTTGAGCCATATGTCATGAAGCCGGCCCAACGTATCTGGTCACCAGTGCGTCTCCTCGGGCCGGCGTACATGGCACCAGCCTTACGCATGGTGTCCCCGGTTCGCCTACATAGGCCGGTGCGGGTTATTCCACCTCCCCGCACTGGTCAGGCGACGGGGAGCATAGAACCAGGTAAGGTTGGGCAGGCTCGGCGTTCAAGGGAGCCAGTACGCCTGCACGGTCCGGTATTTCCGGCGCCACCTCCCCGCCCCAATCCAGTACCACCAGTGCCTCCTCCGCGCACTAGCTATATGGTGCGTGTCTCCAGCCCTTTACCACCAGTGTCTAAACCACGCACCAAGCCTCCTGTGTGTCCCCAGAGTCCTGTGCGTCCTGTTGCTGCTCCCCGCACTAGCCCTGAGATGCGTGTCCCCAGCCCGGTGCCACCAGTCCCGGCACCACGCACCAGGCCTACAGTGCGCCTCAGCCGGCAGGAGTCTGCCGTCTGCACTGCAATGACTGAACTGCCCGTCTGCCAAGCGCCATCTGAGCCATCCGTCTCCCCAGCGCCATCTGAGCCATCCGTCTTACCAGCGCCATCTGAGTCATCCGTCTGCAATGAGCCTGCAAAGCCGCCCGTCTGCCATGAGCCTGCAAAGCCGCCCGTCTGCCATGAGCCCACTGAGCCGTCCGCCAGACAGGAGCCGCTAGAGCCGCCAGCCAGACAGGAGCCGCTAGAGCCGTCCGTCAGACAGGATCTGCCAGAGCCGCCAACCAGACAGGATCTGCCAGAGCCGCCAACCAGACAGGATCTGCCAGAGCCGCCAACCAGACAGGAGCAGCCAGATCAGTCAGCCAGCCATGAGCAGCCAGATCCGGCAGCCAGATCCGTCAGCTAGCCATGAGCAGCCAGATCCGTCAGCTAGCCATGAGCAGCCAGATCCGTCAGTTAGCCATGAGCAGCCAGATCCGTCAGCTAGCCATGAGCAGCCAGATCCGTCAGCTAGCCATGAGCAGCCAGATCCGTCAGCTAGCCATGAGCAGCCAGATCCGTCAGCTAGCCATGAGCAGCCAGATCCGTCAGCTAGCCATGAGCAGCCAGATCCGTCAGCCAGCCATGAGCAGCCAGATCCGTCAGCCAGCCATGAGCAGCCAGATCAGTCAGCCAGCCATGAGCAGCCAGATCAGTTAGCCAGCCATGAGCAGCCAGATCCGTTAGCCAGCCATGAGCAGCCAGATCTGTCAGCCAGCCATGGGCCGTCCCTCAGTCCGGAGCTGCAGTCCCTCAGTCCGGAGCTGCAGTCCTTCAGTCCGGAGCTGCCATTCCTCAGTCCGGAGCTGCCCCTTACCCTGGTGCTGCCCCTTACCCTGGTGCTGCCCCTTACCCTGGTACTGCCCCTGACCCTGGTACTGTCCCTGACCCTAGTACTGCCCCTGACCCTGGTACTGCCTCTTACCCTGGTACTGCCCCTTAGTCCGGAACTGCCCCTGAATGCAATGGGGTTAAGGTGGAGGGGGGTCGTTTGGAGGAAGCCTAGGAGGTGTTTAGGTACTGTGGTGACGTGGGGACCGCGACCAGAGCCGGAGCCGCCACCGTGGATGGAAGCCCACCCAGACCCTCCCCTAGACTGTGTAGGGTGCGCCCGGAGTTCGCGCCTCAAGGGGGGGGTTATGTCACGCCCTGGCCTTAGTATTATTGGTTTTCTTTATTATTTTAGTTAGGTCAGGGTGTGACATGGGGAATGTTTATGTTTTGTTGTTTTGGGTGTTTATTTGGTAAAGGGGTTAATGGGTGTAGTATATGGTTTTGTGTTGAGTGTAGATGTTTAGCATTGTCTATGGTGGTTAGTTATCTAGGAGAGTCTATGGTTGCCTGAATGAGTTCCCAATTAGAGACAGCTGATTTCGGTTGTCTCTGATTGGGAGCCTTATTTAGGGTAGCCATGGGCTCTCATTGGTTGTGGGTAATTGTCTATGTAAGAACGTTAGTAGCCTGTATGTTTGTGCACAACGTTTGTAGCTTCACGGTCGTTTTGTTATTTTGTTGTTTTGTTAAAGTGTTTTTGTGTCGTGTTCATCTTCGTGTTAAAATAAAAGAAGATGGCATATTTTCCAACTGCTGCATTTTGGTCCGTTAATCCGCCACACGATCGTGACAAGGACACATGGTATAGAAACAGCAACCCAACAGGACACATGGTATAGAAACAGTAACCCAACAGGACACATGGTATAGAAACAGCAACCCAACAGGACACATGATATAGAAACAGCAGCCCAACAGGACACATGGTATAGAAACAGTAACCCAACAGGACACATGATATAGAAACAGCAACCCAACAGGACACATGATATAGAAACAGCAGCCCAACAGGACACATGGTATAGAAACAGTAACCCAACAGGACACATGATATAGAAACAGCAGCCCAACAGGACACATGGTATAGAAACAGTAACCCAACAGGACACATGGTATAGAAACAGCAACCCAACAGGACACATGGTATAGAAACAGCAGCCCAACAGGACACATGATATAGAAACAGTAACCCAACAGGACACATGGTATAGAAACAGCAACCCAACAGGACACATGATATAGAAACAGCAGTCCAACAGGACACATGGTATAGAAACAGCAACCCAACAGGACACATGGTATAGAAACAGCAACCCAACAGGACACATGGTATAGAAACAGTAACCCAACAGGACACATTGTATAGAAACAGTAACCCAACAGGACACATGGTATAGAAACAGTAACCCAACAGGACACATTGTATAGAAACAGCAACCCAACAGGACACATGGTATAGAAACAGCAACCCAACAGGACACATGGTATAGAAACAGCAACCCAACAGGACACATGGTATAGAAACAGTAACCCAACAGGACACATGGTATAGAAACAGCAACCCAACAGGACACATGGTATAGAAACAGTAACCCAACAGGACACATGGTATAGAAACAGTAACCCAACAGGACACATGGTATAGAAACAGCAACCCAACAGGACACATGGTATATAAACAGCAACCCAACAGGACACATGGTATAGAAACAGCAACCCAACAGGATGCATTGTATAGAAACAGTAACAAAATAGATAGGACACATGGTATAGAAACAGTAACCCAACAGGACACATGGTATAGAAACAGCAGTCCAACAGGACACATGGTATAGAAACAGTAACCCAACAGGACACATGGTATAGAAACAGCAACCCAACAGGACACATGGTATAGAAACAGCAACCCAACAGGACACATGGTATAGGAACAGTAACCCAACAGGACACATGGTATAGAAACAGTAACCCAACAGGACACATGGTATAGAAACAGTAACCCAACAGGACACATGGTATCGAAACAGTAACCCAACAGGACACATTGTATAGAAACAGTAACCCAACAGGACACATGATATAGAAACAGCAACACAACAGGACACATGGTATAGAAACAGTAACCCAACAGGACACATGGTATAGAAACAGTAACCCAACAGGACACATGATATAGAAACAGTAACCCAACAGGACACATGGTATAGAAACAGTAACCCAACAGGACACATGGTATAGAAACAGTAACCCAACAGGACACATGGTATAGAAACAGTAACCCAACAGGACACATGGTATAGAAACAGCAACCCAACAGGACACATAGTATAGAAACAGCAACCCAACAGGACACATGGTATAGAAACAGCAACCCAACAGGACACATGGTATAGAAACAGTAACCCAACAGGACACATGGTATAGAAACAGCAACCCAACAGGACACATGGTATAGAAACAGCAACCCAACAGGACACATGGTATAGAAACAGTAACCCAACAGGACACATGATATAGAAACAGTAACCCAACAGGACACATGGTATAGAAACAGTAACCCAACAGGACACATGATATAGAAACAGTAACCCAACAGGACACATGGTATAGAAACAGTAACCCAACAGGACACATGATATAGAAACAGCAACCCAACAGGACACATGGTATAGAAACAGCAACCCAACAGGACACATGGTATAGAAACAGTAACCCAACAGGACACATGATATAGAAACAGTAACCCAACAGGACACATGGTATAGAAACAGTAACCCAACAGGACACATGATATAGAAACAGTAACCCAACAGGACACATGGTATAGAAACAGCAACCCAACAGGACACATGGTATAGAAACAGCAACCCAACAGGACACATGGTATAGAAACAGTAACCCAACAGGACACATGGTATAGAAACAGCAACCCAACAGGACACATGGTATAGAAACAGTAACCCAACAGGACACATGATATAGAAACAGCAACCCAACAGGACACATGGTATAGAAACAGTAACCCAACAGGACACATGGTATAGAAACAGTAACCCAACAGGACACGTGGTATAGAAACAGCAACCCAACAGGACACATGGTATAGAAACAGTAACCCAACAGGACACGTGGTATAGAAACAGTAACCCAACAGGACACATGATATAGAAACAGTAACCCAACAGGACACATGGTATAGAAACAGCAACCCAACAGGACACATGATATAGAAACAGTAACCTAACAGGACACATGGTATAGAGACAGTAACCCATCAGCAGATGAGGATGTGAGTCATATAGCTAGTTAAGCGATCCGCACTCATCCTCCCTTCTCTCCTCCTCTCCTTCACCACCAAGTCTACAGCTTTATTGTCTGGCAATTACCTTGACAGACACAATTTATCTTCCCATAATCGCTTGCTCTCTTTCTCGTTAATACTCTCTCTCTCTCTTTCGTTAATACTCTGTCTCTCCCTAAACCTCTCTATTTTCTACCTACCCTGCTCTCTCTCTCTCTTCCCCCCTCTCTGCCTGCCTGCCTCCCTCCCTCCCACTCTTTCTCTCGCTATCTCATTCCCTCTCTTTCCCCCCCTCTCTCTCCCTCTCTCTGTGAATGTGGTGTAATTAAGAAGGACTGCTAGAATGCTAGACTCGTTCACTCCAGCCTCCATAAATCTGAGTGGGGTTGCAGGTCCACTGCCAGCCTGATGAGAAGGGGAAGAAGGGGCCAGGACAGTGGCTGTGTCTATTTTGACACACATTAGCGTGGCCTGATAAAGTAGTCTCGTCAATTGGATTTGCTCAACCCCTGCGTCTTCCCTCCTCTGTCCTCTAGCGCCTACTTTTGAAAAAGGTCAAAGGTAATCGAGGAGAGGCGGTGAGGATAGGGAACGTGGACGAAAATGCGCCTGAGACCCTTCTTCAGGCAAATGACATTAACAGAAGTGGATCCCCAAATAAAAGTGTAAAGTGATAAAAACAACTTTGTTGTGCCAGACATTTATAGATAAAACCATAAGTATCATATGTTTTTTTTTTAAACGTGTGTATTGTTTTCTCCTCAAAAATACAAACTGATTCAAAGAGGCTATGGCAGATATCAAAACACTTGTGCTTCCTCGCCAAAAGGAGGCTATAGAGGAGGGGAGGACCGTCTTCCGTTTGCCTACTAACGAACTGACACACTCCTCGAACACTCAACCACTTATCGCTTTCTGGGTCACAGAGGAGAGAGGACGGAGGAGAGAGGACGGACTTTTGCCCAAACGAGAAAACCCCCTTAACCATGCTTACCTATACCCTTACCCTGTCATTATCCATACCCCTAGCCTTATCTGTTCTTGTTCTTCCTAACCCTTACCCTGTCATTACCCATACCCCTAGCCTTATCTATTCTTGTTCTTCTTAACCCTTATCCCACCCTCATTCCCTTTCTTTTATCCCAAACCCTGTCCTTACCCTGAAAGGTCATTGTCGATGACCATCTTCTGCAGGCCGGTGGAGATGCTGCAGCCTGCCCCGGCGTTGGGCGGTGACCCCATACGGTCAGAGGAGGACGGAGCGGTCATGTTCATGGTCATGCTGGACGGGTTGGTCAGCGCTGTGTTCACCTCCCGGAGGATCCTGGGTAGGGGGCCTAGCTTGGAGGCGGAGCTCTGAGGGTTAAAGAGGGGTTCAAGGTCAGAGATGGGGTCAGGGGTCATGGTAGCTCTGTGTAGAAGTTGAGGCCTTTGGACAGAGTTCTAGGATCAACTTTAATCCTTTCCAAGGCTAATAACTCATTAGGGCGGGCAGTATGGGAGATGCAAGACTGGCCTTGTCTGGGGCAAACTTCCTCCTACTTAGGTTCACTGTTAAGATTTGTATTCGTGGCATCCTTCACAGTTTTCTACTCTACTGTTTGAAGCCATTTCCGCATTCATGTGGCAATTTTGCAACTTTTACATGCACCGACTTAAACCTTGGATATCAGTAGAGACCTCCCTGTGCCTGTATCAGACAGTGAGCCTGGCTGGGGTATTATTTTTCCCATTACAGAGAGATAATCTCCCTCTGATTATGTCCTTCAGTCTGAATAACGAAACAGGCCGGCCTCAGAGCCTGGAAGGACTTGATTTTGGTTGGAGATAGACGGGAGTGCTGTCCTCAGTGAGGATGGGACGCAGCACACAGAGTCTATGGGCTTTGCCCCCAATATACCTAGTAATTAACACGCTGGGATGGCTCTCCATGCGGAACCATGGCTAATGCACTAGGTGTCCCTGCAAATCCATTTGGATGCCTCCCACATAAACATAGTGTTTTACATCTATGTCCTCCCAGGCCCTCCTCAGACCATTCCAATAGAGCACTCAGTCTCACAGCAGTAGTTGTATTATGTAAGCAATAGCGTGCTGTACACATGATTGAATCTAGTTAGGTTACTGCACGCAGTATCTAGTTAGGTTAATGTACTGCACGCAGTATCTAGTTAGGTTAATGTACTGCACGCAGTACATTACTAAATGCAGAAGGGCAGTGCTGACTTCATGACTTGACCAGGGGAAAACTCCAGGCTAGTTATAGAGGTTACAACTAGGGACCTGGAGTTTTTCCTAATCAGGTAACATAGTCAGGAAAGACTTGGGACCTGGAGTCTTGTAAAAAGCTCCTGTCCCTATACAGTATACTGTATATTTCATGTGATGACTACTATGTCCATTGTATTAGTTGTCATTGCCTGGTCAGCCCTACCTGGTCCATGGTAGAGACGACCTCTGACAGCAGGTTGTGCAGGGTGGACAGCTCCCGTCCCAGGTCTATGTAACCTTCGAACCCTGCTGTGTTAGAGATGGTCTCCGGGTTAGAGATCTCCAGCAGGAAGCGCTGCATGTTGGTCCACTCATGTTCCAGGAACTGGTTCATAAAGGACATGTACTCCTCCTTACTGCCAAACCTGGGAGAGATGGAGGGAGGGAGGGATGGGGGAGGGAGGGGATGGAGGGAGAGAGAGAAAGAGAGAGAAAGTGAGAAAAAGAGAAATAGGGAGGGATGGATGGAGGGGGAAAGGGAGAGAGGGAGAGAGAGAGAGAAAGAGAGCGCAAGAGAGATAGGGAGGGAGGGAGGAAGAGATAGGTTGAGTATATAGAACACATACTCTCTTTCAAACACACACACGCACTCAACACCAATACACACACTCCATAAACCCACACACACACACTCACTTGGCGAAATTGGCCAGGTTCTGCGTGACCTTGGCGATGAGTGTGAGTGTACGTGCGGTGCGGTCATCAGGGTATTCCTGCATCAGGTTGAAAAGTGACGGGGACATAACGGCCGGACACAGGAAGCGCAGGAACAGAGACGCGCTGATCAGACGCTCGCTGATGTCCGGCCGCCCCCGGCTACTGCACTCCTGTCGCCACGATGCAAACACCTCCTTGAGTTCCCGTGGAAACACACTGCAGGGGAGGGAAAAGAGGTGTTAACAGCAATATGGAGGTAGGTACACGTTCCACACACCTATTTCTTTTCACTCTCATATTACAGAGAGCTACAGAGAGCTATACTTTATTGCTGTTTGAACAGGTGAATTTAGGTCATGCATAGCAACTATAGAACAGCTAACAGTAAGCGCTGAAAGCATTGGCGGAATGTTCACCAATGGCCATATCACTATGGTATGAAATTATAAACACATGGTAACAACACATATTATTGGTAATGCATTGTGGGTGGTGTCACAGAAATTACCAGTAGGAGTTGATGATCTTGCAGAAGGCCAGCTCACAGCACATCTTCAGGTTGCTCTGGTGCTCCTGCAGGTCATTGGACGAACACTTGGACGGGTCCACCTCACAGTTCTCATCTGACTCATACAATGCCTTGATAAACTCACCTACAACACAGGGAGAGAGAGACACGTCAGACAGTAACATTCATTCAACTCAGCTACAACACAGGGAGAGAGAGACACGTCAGACAGTAACACTCAGTCAACTCAGCTACAACACAGGGAGCGAGAGACACGTCAGACAGTAACACTCAGTCAACTCAGCTACAACACAGGGAGAGAGACACAGTCAGACAGTAACATTCAGTCAACTCAGCTACAACACAGGGAGAGAGAGACAGTCAGACAGTAACACTCAGTCAACTCAGCTACAACACAGGGAGAGAGACACAGTCAGACAGTAACATTCAGTCAACTCAGCTACAACACAGGGAGAGAGAGACACGTCAGACAGTAACACTCAGTCAACTCAGCTACAACACAGGGAGAGAGACACAGTCAGACAGTAACATTCATTCAACTCAGCTACAACACAGGGAGAGAGACACAGTCAGACAGTAACATTCATTCAACTCAGCTACAACACAGGGAGAGAGAGACACGTCAGACAGTAACATTCAGTCAACTCAAGCTACAACACAGGGAGAGAGACAGGTCAGACAGTAACATTCAGTCAACTCAGCTACAATACAGGGAGAGAGAGACACGTCAGACAGTAACATTCATTCAACTCAGCTACAACACAGGGAGAGAGACACAGTCAGACAGTAACACTCAGTCAACTCAGCTACAACACAGGGAGAGAGACACAGTCAGATAGTAACACTCAGTCAACTCAGCTACAACACAGGGAGAGAGACACAGTCAGACAGTAACATTCAGTCAACTCAGCTACAACACAGGGAGAGAGACACAGTCAGACAGTAACATTCAGTCAACTCAGCTACAACACAGGGAGAGAGAGACACGTCAGACAGTAACACTCAGTCAACTCAGCTACAACACAGGGAGAGAGACACAGTCAGACAGTAACATTCATTCAACTCAGCTACAACACAGGGAGAGAGAGACACGTCAGACAGTAACATTCAGTCAACTCAGCTACAACACAGGGAGAGAGACAGGTCAGACAGTAACACTCAGTCAACTCAGCTACAACACAGGGAGAGAGAGACACGTCAGACAGTAACATTCATTCAACTCAGCTACAACACAGGGAGAGAGACACAGTCAGACAGTAACATTCATTCAACTCAGCTACAACACAGGGAGAGAGACACAGTCAGACAGTAACATTCAGTCAACTCAGCTACAACACAGGGAGAGAGACACAGTCAGACAGTAACATTCAGTCAACTCAGCTACAACACAGGGAGAGAGAGACACGTCAGACAGTAACACTCAGTCAACTCAGCTACAACACAGGGAGAGAGACACAGTCAGACAGTAACATTCATTCAACTCAGCTACAACACAGGGAGAGAGAGACACGTCAGACAGTAACATTCAGTCAACTCAGCTACAACACAGGGAGAGAGACAGGTCAGACAGTAACACTCAGTCAACTCAGCTACAACACAGGGAGAGAGAGACACGTCAGACAGTAACATTCAGTCAACTCAGCTACAACACAGGGAGAGAGAGACACGTCAGACAGTAACATTCAGTCAACTCAGCTACAATACAGGGAGAGAGAGACACGTCAGACAGTAACATTCATTCAACTCAGCTACAACACAGGGAGAGAGACACAGTCAGACAGTAACACTCAGTCAACTCAGCTACAACACAGGGAGAGAGACACAGTCAGATAGTAACACTCAGTCAACTCAGCTACAACACAGGGAGAGAGACACAGTCAGACAGTAACATTCAGTCAACTCAGCTACAACACAGGGAGAGAGACACAGTCAGAGAGTAACACTCATTTAACTCAGCTACAACACAGGGAGAGAGAGACAGTCAGACAGTAACATTCAGTCAACTCAGCTACAACACAGGGAGAGAGACACAGTCAGACAGTAACACTCATTCAACTCAGCTACAACACAGGGAGAGAGAGACACGTCAGACAGTAACACTCAGTCAACTCAGCTACAACACAGGGAGAGAGACACAGTCAGACAGTAACATTCAGTCAACTCAGCTACAACACAGGGAGAGAGACACAGTCAGACAGTAACATTCAGTCAACTCACCTACAACACTGGGAGAGAGACACAGTCAGACAGTAACATTCAGTCAACTCACCTACAACACTGGGAGAGAGAGACACGTCAGACAGTAACACTCAGTCAACTCAGCTACAACACAGGGAGAGAGACACAGTCAGACAGTAACATTCAGTCAACTCAGCTACAACACAGGGAGAGAGACACAGTCAGACAGTAACATTCAGTCAACTCACCTACAACACAGGGAGAGAGAGACACAGTCAGACAGTAACATTCAGTCAACTCACCTACAACACAGGGAGAGAGACACAGTCAGACAGTAACATTCAGTCAACTCACCTACAACACTGGGAGAGAGAGACACGTCAGACAGTAACACTCAGTCAACTCAGCTACAACACAGGGAGAGAGACACAGTCAGACAGTAACATTCAGTCAACTCAGCTACAACACAGGGAGAGAGACACAGTCAGACAGTAACATTCAGTCAACTCACCTACAACACAGGGAGAGAGAGACACAGTCAGACAGTAACATTCAGTCAACTCACCTACAACACAGGGAGAGAGAGACACGTCAGACAGTAACAATCAGTCAACTCAGCTACAACACAGGGAGAGAGAGACACATCTGACAGTAACATTCAGTCAACTCAGCTACAACACAGGGAGAGAGAGACACGTCAGACAGTAACAATCAGTCAACTCAGCTACAACACAGGGAGAGAGAGACACGTCAGACAGTAACATTCATTCAACTCAGCTACAACACAGGGAGAGAGACACAGTCAGACAGTAACATTCAGTCAACTCAGCTACAACACAGGGAGAGAGACACAGTCAGATAGTAACATTCATTCAACTCAGCTACAACACAGGGAGAGAGACACGTCAGACAGTAACAATCAGTCAACTCAGCTACAACACAGGGAGAGAGAGACACGTCAGACAGTAACATTCATTCAACTCAGCTACAACACAGGGAGAGAGAGACACGTCAGACAGTAACATTCATTCAACTCAGCTACAACACAGGGAGAGAGAGACACGTCAGACAGTAACATTCAGTCAACTCAGCTACAACACAGGGAGAGAGAGACACAGTCAGACAGTAACATTCATTCAACTCAGCTACAACACAGGGAGAGAGAGACACAGTCAGACAGTAACATTCAGTCAACTCAGCTACAACACAGGGAGAGAGACACGTCAGACAGTAACACTCAGTCAACTCAGCTACAACACAGGGAGAGAGAGACACGTCAGACAGTAACATTCAGTCAACTCAGCTACAACACAGGGAGAGAGAGACACGTCAGACAGTAACATTCAGTCAACTCAGCTACAATACAGGGAGAGAGAGACACGTCAGACAGTAACATTCATTCAACTCAGCTACAACACAGGGAGAGAGACACAGTCAGACAGTAACACTCAGTCAACTCAGCTACAACACAGGGAGAGAGACACAGTCAGATAGTAACACTCAGTCAACTCAGCTACAACACAGGGAGAGAGACACAGTCAGACAGTAACATTCAGTCAACTCAGCTACAACACAGGGAGAGAGACACAGTCAGAGAGTAACACTCATTTAACTCAGCTACAACACAGGGAGAGAGAGACAGTCAGACAGTAACATTCAGTCAACTCAGCTACAACACAGGGAGAGAGACACAGTCAGACAGTAACACTCATTCAACTCAGCTACAACACAGGGAGAGAGAGACACGTCAGACAGTAACACTCAGTCAACTCAGCTACAACACAGGGAGAGAGACACAGTCAGACAGTAACATTCAGTCAACTCAGCTACAACACAGGGAGAGAGACACAGTCAGACAGTAACATTCAGTCAACTCACCTACAACACTGGGAGAGAGACACAGTCAGACAGTAACATTCAGTCAACTCACCTACAACACTGGGAGAGAGAGACACGTCAGACAGTAACACTCAGTCAACTCAGCTACAACACAGGGAGAGAGACACAGTCAGACAGTAACATTCAGTCAACTCAGCTACAACACAGGGAGAGAGACACAGTCAGACAGTAACATTCAGTCAACTCACCTACAACACAGGGAGAGAGAGACACAGTCAGACAGTAACATTCAGTCAACTCACCTACAACACAGGGAGAGAGACACAGTCAGACAGTAACATTCAGTCAACTCACCTACAACACTGGGAGAGAGAGACACGTCAGACAGTAACACTCAGTCAACTCAGCTACAACACAGGGAGAGAGACACAGTCAGACAGTAACATTCAGTCAACTCAGCTACAACACAGGGAGAGAGACACAGTCAGACAGTAACATTCAGTCAACTCACCTACAACACAGGGAGAGAGAGACACAGTCAGACAGTAACATTCAGTCAACTCACCTACAACACAGGGAGAGAGAGACACGTCAGACAGTAACAATCAGTCAACTCAGCTACAACACAGGGAGAGAGAGACACATCTGACAGTAACATTCAGTCAACTCAGCTACAACACAGGGAGAGAGAGACACGTCAGACAGTAACAATCAGTCAACTCAGCTACAACACAGGGAGAGAGAGACACGTCAGACAGTAACATTCATTCAACTCAGCTACAACACAGGGAGAGAGACACAGTCAGACAGTAACATTCAGTCAACTCAGCTACAACACAGGGAGAGAGACACAGTCAGATAGTAACATTCATTCAACTCAGCTACAACACAGGGAGAGAGACACGTCAGACAGTAACAATCAGTCAACTCAGCTACAACACAGGGAGAGAGAGACACGTCAGACAGTAACATTCATTCAACTCAGCTACAACACAGGGAGAGAGAGACACGTCAGACAGTAACATTCATTCAACTCAGCTACAACACAGGGAGAGAGAGACACGTCAGACAGTAACATTCAGTCAACTCAGCTACAACACAGGGAGAGAGAGACACAGTCAGACAGTAACATTCAGTCAACTCAGCTACAACACAGGGAGAGAGAGACACAGTCAGACAGTAACATTCAGTCAACTCAGCTACAACACAGGGAGAGAGACACGTCAGACAGTAACACTCAGTCAACTCAGCTACAACACAGGGAGAGAGACACAGTCAGACAGTAACGTTCAGTCAACTCAGCTACAACACAGGGAGAGAGACACAGTCAGACAGTAACATTCAGTCAACTCAGCTACAACACAGGGAGAGAGACACAGTCAGACAGTAACATTCATTCAACTCAGCTACAACACAGGGAGAGAGAGACAGTCAGACAGTAACATTCAGTCAACTCAGCTACAACACAGGGAGAGAGACACAGTCAGACAGTAACACTCAGTCAACTCAGCTACAACACAGGGAGAGAGAGACACAGTCAGACAGTAACATTCAGTCAACTCAGCTACAACACAGGGAGAGAGACACAGTCAGACAGTAACACTCAGTCAACTCAGCTACAACACAGGGAGAGAGACACAGTCAGACAGTAACACTCAGTCAACTCAGCTACAACACAGGGAGAGAGACACATCTGACAGTAACATTCAGTCAACTCAGCTACAACACAGGGAGAGAGAGACACGTCAGACAGTAACATTCATTCAACTCAGCTACAACACAGGGAGAGAGACACAGTCAGACAGTAACACTCAGTCAACTCAGCTACAACACAGGGAGAGAGACACATCTGACAGTAACATTCAGTCAACTCAGCTACAACACAGGGAGAGAGAGACACGTCAGACAGTAACATTCATTCAACTCAGCTACAACACAGGGAGAGAGACACAGTCAGACAGTAACACTCAGTCAACTCAGCTACAACACAGGGAGAGAGAGACACAGTGAGACAGTAACATTCACTCAACTCAGCTACAACACAGGGAGAGAGACACAGTCAGACAGTAACATTCATTCAACTCAGCTACAACACAGGGAGAGAGACACAGTCAGACAGTAACATTCATTCAACTCAGCTACAACACAGGGAGAAGGACACAGTCAGACAGTAACACTCAGTCAACTCAGCTACAACACAGGGAGAGAGACACAGTCAGACAGTAACATTCAGTCAACTCAGCTACAACACAGGGAGAGAGACACAGTCAGACAGTAACATTCAGTCAACTCAGCTACAACACAGGGAGAGAGACACAGTCAGACAGTAACACTCAGTCAACTCAGCTACAACACAGGGAGAGAGACACAGTCAGACAGTAACATTCAGTCAACTCAGCTACAACACAGGGAGAGAGACACAGTCAGACAGTAACATTCAGTCAACTCAGCTACAACACAGGGAGAGAGACACAGTCAGACAGTAACATTCAGTCAACTCAGCTACAACACAGGGAGAGAGAGACACAGTCAGACAGTAACATTCAGTCAACTCAGCTACAACACAGGGAGAGAGACAGGTCAGACAGTAACATTCAGTCAACTCAGCTACAACACAGGGAGAGAGACACAGTCAGACAGTAACATTCAGTCAACTCAGCTACAACACAGGGAGAGAGAGACACGTCAGACAGTAACATTCATTCAACTCAGCTACAACACAGGGAGAGAGACAGGTCAGACAGTAACATTCAGTCAACTCAGCTACAACACAGGGAGAGAGACACAGTCAGACAGTAACACTCAGTCAACTCAGCTACAACACAGGGAGAGAGACAGGTCAGACAGTAACATTCAGTCAACTCAGCTACAACACAGGGAGAGAGACACAGTCAGACAGTAACATTCAGTCAACTCAGCTACAACACAGGGAGAGAGAGACACGTCAGACAGTAACATTCATTCAACTCAGCTACAACACAGGGAGAGAGAGACACGTCAGACAGTAACATTCATTCAACTCAGCTACAACACAGGGAGAGAGACACGTCAGACAGTAACATTCAGTCAACTCAGCTACAACACAGGGAGAGAGACACAGTCAGATAGTAACATTCAGTCAACTCAGCTACAACACAGGGAGAGAGACACGTCAGATAGTAACATTCAGTCAACTCAAGCTACAACACAGGGAGAGAGACAGGTCAGACAGTAACATTCAGTCAACTCAGCTACAACACAGGGAGAGAGAGACACGTCAGACAGTAACATTCATTCAACTCAGCTACAACACAGGGAGAGAGACACAGTCAGACAGTAACATTCAGTCAACTCAGCTACAACACAGGGAGAGAGACACAGTCAGACAGTAACATTCAGTCAACTCAGCTACAACACAGGGAGAGAGACACAGTCAGACAGTAACATTCAGTCAACTCAGCTACAACACTGGGAGAGAGACACAGTCAGACAGTAACATTCAGTCAACTCACCGAACACACATGTTTTGTTATTCTATCCTAAGTGGGATTTAAATGTATTTCCATTAAAAATCCTATTTTCCCTAACCCTTAATCATTACCCTAACCCTAACCCTAACGCCTAATCCTAAACCCAACCACTAACATCTTACCCTAACCCTAAACCTAAGCCAAAACCTAAGCCTAAAATAGCCTTTGTCCACATGGGGACGTTGGACATTTTCCTTGTTTTACTATACTTGTGGGGACTTTTGGGGATATTAGGTCCCCACAAGGATAGAATAACCAACACCCCCC
>NC_074685.1:7393265-7399398 GCF_029448725.1 Salvelinus fontinalis
TAACATCGTCCTTAGCTCTGGCATCTTCCCCAATATTTGGAACCAAGGACTGATCACCCCAATCCACAAAAGTGGAGACAAATTTGACCCCAATAACTACCGTGGAATATGCGTCAACAGTAACCTTGGTAAAATACTCTGCATTATCATTAACAGCAGACTCGTACATTTCCTCAATGAACACAATGTACTGAGCAAATGTCAAATTGGCTTTTTACCAAATTACCGTACAACAGACCATGTATTCACCCTACACACCCTAATTGACAACCAAACAAACCAAAACAAAGGCAAAGTCTTCTCATGCTTTGTTGATTTCAAAAAAGCCTTCGACTCAATTTGGCATGAGGGTCTGCTATACAAATTGATGGAAAGTGGTGTTGGGGGTAAAACATACGACATTATAAAATCCATGTACACAAACAACAAGTGTGCGGTTAAAATTGGCAAAAAACACACACATTTCTTCACACAGGGTCGTGGGGTGAGACAGGGATGCAGCTTAAGCCCCACCCTCTTCAACATATATATCAACGAATTGGCGCGGGCACTAGAACAGTCTGCAGCACCCGGTCTCACCCTACTAGAATCCGAAGTCAAATGTCTACTGTTTGCTGATGATCTGGTGCTTCTGTCACCAACCAAGGAGGGCCTACAGCAGCACCTAGATCTTCTGCACAGATTCTGTCAGACCTGGGCCCTGACAGTAAATCTCAGTAAGACCAAAATAATGGTGTTCCAAAAAAGGTCCAGTCACCAGGACCACAAATTCCATCTAGACACCGTTGCCCTAGAGCACACAAAAAACTATACATACCTCGGCCTAAACATCAGCACCACAGGTAACTTCCACAAAGCTGTGAACGATCTGAGAGACAAGGCAAGAAGGGCATTCTATGCCATCAAAAGGAACATAAATTTCAACATACCAATTAGGATCTGGCTAAAAATACTTGAATCAGTCATAGAGCCCATTGCCCTTTATGGTTGTGAGGTCTGGGGTCCGCTCACCAACCAAGATTTCACAAAATGGGGCAAACACCAAATTGAGACTCTGCATGCAGAATTCTGCAAAAATATCCTCCGTGTACAACGCAGAACACCAAATAATGCATGCAGAGCAGAATTAGGCCGATACCCACTAATTATCAAAATCCAGAAAAGAGCCGTTAAATTCTACAACCACCTAAAAGGAAGCGATTCCCAAACCTTCCATAACAAAGCCATCACCTACAGAGAGATGAACCTGGAGAAGAGTCCCCTAAGCAAGCTGGTCCTAGGGCTCTGTTCACAAACACAAACACACCCCACAAAGCCCCAGGACAACAGCACAATTAGACCCAACCAAATCATGAGAAAACAAAAAGATAATTACTTGACACATTGGAAAGAATTAACAAAAAAACAGAGCAAACTAGAATGCTATTTGGCCCTAAACAGAGAGTACACAGTGGCAGAATACCTGACCACTGTGACTGACCCAAACTTAAGGAAAGCTTTGACTATGTACAGACTCAGTGAGCATAGCCTTGCTATTGAGAAAGGCCGCCGTAGGCAGACATGGCTCTCAAGAGAAGACAGGCTATGTGCACACTGCCCACAAAATGAGGTGGAAACCGAGCTGCACTTCCTAACCTCCTGCCCAATGTATGACCATATTAGAGACACATATTTCCCTCAGATCACACAGATCCACAAAGAATTCGAAAACAAATCCAATTTTGATAAACTCCCATATCTACTGGGTGAAATTCCACAGTGTGCCATCACAGCAGCAAGATTTGTGACCTGTTGCCACAAGAAAAGGGCAACCAGTGAAAAACAAACACCATTGTAAATACAACCCATATTTATGCTTACTTATTTTAACTTGTGTGCTTTAACCATTTGTACATTGTTACAACACTGTATATATTTAATATGACACTCGTAATGTCTTTATTGTTTTGAAACTTCTGTATGTGTAATGTTTACTGTTAATTCGTTTTGTTTGTTTCACTTTTGTGTATTGTCTACCTCATTTGCTTTGGCAATGTTAACACATGTTTCCCATGCCAATAAAGCCCCTTGAATTGAATTGAATTGAGAGAGAGAGAGAGAGAGAGAGAGAGAGAGAGAGAGAGAGAGAGAGAGAGAGGAGAGAGAGGAGAGAGAGAGAGAGAGAGAGAGAGAGAGGAGGAGAGAGAGAGAGAGAGAGAGAGAGAGAGAGAGAGAGAGAGAGAGAGAGAGAGAGAGAGAAAAGAAAGAGAGGCACTTAGTCCAGTCTCTGGGGTCAGGGGCTAGGAATGTTGTGTCTGCCAGCCCTGAGGCATTCTCTGCCCTTTGACCTCCACTACAGCTCAATGACCTCTGACCTTAATTACAGCTCAGTAAACATGGCTTAATGACCCAGAGCAAGTTTTGATCGCTTACGATAACACACACAATGTCTCTGTATTAATGGATGGATGGAGAGAGAGTGGAAAAAGAGGGCTGAGTGACAGAAAGACATAAAGAAAGAGAGAGTGTAATGTTTACTTATGTTCCCCTTGTTTATTTCCCTTTTGTTTATTGTCTATTCCATTTGCTTCGGCAATGTAAACATATGCTTCCCAATCCACTAAAGCCCTTTGAGTTGAGCTGAGTGAGAAAGAAGAGTCTACGGAGGCCAGTCAGTGTGAAGACTTCAAACCAGGAGAGCTAAACACTATTTATTAGATTTTTCTTTCCATCTTCCAGAGTGGGTTCTGGAGGAAAACATCCCAGGCTGAAGCAGTCATCTCTACAGCCCTGAATTCAAAGATCATCTCTACCATATGTCCTCCTCTTCTGTACAGCAGATCACATCTCCTCTAACTACACACACCAATAGCCTTATCTATCCTCTCCTGAAGAGAGAGAGACAGACAGACAGACAGACAGACAGACAGACAGACAGACAGCCACAGACAGACTGACAGACAGACACAGACAAACAGACAGACAGACAGACAGACAGACAGACTCACCGAGTGCATCCTGTAGGTACTTCTGCCCCACTAGTTTGAGGAACTCCTCTATAGCCTTGGTGGCCAGGGTGTTCTCTCGGAAGATCAGGTGCTCGTTCTCCCCACACCGGTCCACCTCTGACATCATCAGGTCTGTCAGGAAGTCCTACAGCAGAACAAGACGAGAAAACATGAGATGACACTACAGAAGACACTGCAACTCCTAACGGTCGAAACAATGTTGGGGATAAATGTATACAAATTGCTATAATTTCTAAAAACAAGCAAAGCAATAACAATATTATATCCTGCCTTAAACAATATAATAGTTTACTGTCAACTGAAAATAAGTAAACAATAAGAAACACTCTTATGTTAATCATACATCTCATATCTTATCAGCATTCTGCACATGGTGACAGTCTGGTAATGTTCAAATAAACCTGACAGGAAACAGGGACATTTCTATACCCATTAGCAGTGAAGTCAGACAGTGAGACTGTGTGTGTGTGTGTGTGTGTGTGTGTGTGTGTGTGTGTGTGTGTGTGTGTGTGTGTGTGTGTGTGTGTGTGTGTGTGTGTGTGTGTGTGTGTGTGTGTGTGTGTGTGTGTGTGTGTGTGTGTGTGTGTCACAGTGCCAAGCCCAGCCAATAGTGGTGTGATTACTGCTTCACACTGTGATAATGGGTTGTCTCATTCCTCTGATGCAGGCACGGAGGACTCTTTATTATCTGGAATACACATGGACGTACGCACACAGTAATGGCAATATGGAACAACAAAATCCATTCAGGATCAACCAAGCCACCCCAGGAAAATGTTACTGGACAAGCAGAGGGCACATGACTGTTGATGGGGGATGGCTAAATGGTTTGTGGTGTGTGCTTAGTCCCCTCCTGTACTCCCTGTTCATTCACGGCTGCATGGCCTCATACGACTCCAACACCATCATTAAGTCTGCTGACGATATGACGGTGGTAGGTCTGATCACCGACAACGATGAGACAGCCTATAAGGAAGAGGTCAGAGACAACAACCTCTTCTTCAACGTCCTCTTCTTCAACGTCGACAAGACAAAGGAGCTGATCGTGGACTACAGGAAACAGAGGGCCGAACACGCCCCCAATCACATCGACAGGGCTGTAGTGGAGCGGGCCGAGAGCTTCAAGTTCCTCTGTGTCCACATCACTAAGGGTCTATCATGATCCACACACACCAACACAGTTGTGAAGAGGGCACCACAGCACCTCTTCCTCCTCAGGTGGCTGAAAATATTTGGCATGGGCCCTCAGATCCTCAAGAAGTTCTACAGGTGCACCATTGAGAGCTGGTTGACTGGCTGCATCACCGCTTGGTACAGTATGGCAACTCCTTGGCATCCAACCGCAAGGCGCTACAGAGGGTAGTGCGTACAGCCCAGTAAATCACGGGGCCGAGCTCCTTGTCATCCAGGACCTCTACACCAGGCGGTGTCAGAGGAAGGCCCCAAAAATTGTCAAAGACTCCAGCCGCCCGAGTAATAGGCTGTTCTCTCTGCTACTGCATGGCAAGTGGTACCTATGCACCAGGTCTGGAACCAACAGGAACCAGAACAGCTTTATGCATACACATATCAATGTGTATGCATTGATATGTAGGCTACGTGTGCCTTTTAATTTTTTTAAATGTAATTCTGTCCTTGAGCTGTTCTTGTCTATTGATGTTCTGTATGTTATTCTGTATTATGTCATGTTTTGTTTAGACCCCAGGAAGAGTAGCTGCTGCTTTTAAAACAGCTAATGGGGGTCCTAATAAAATACCCCAAAAATACCATAAGACTGCTAAATAGTTATTTAAATAGTTAACCAATAGCCACCCGGACTATCTGCATTGACCTTTTTTGCTGTAACTTGTTTTGACTCATTATCTACATGCATGAAGAATGTGACAAATGTGCACGAGAAATGTGCACATGCACGAAGCATGTGATGAAGCATGTGACAAATACAATTTGAGTGTTACTCGGTGTGAGTAGAACATATAGGAAGTAATGATACATCACCACTCTCTAAAAATGATCTTAATGTTAGAGGAAGACATGCTTACGAGTTAGATTTCATCTCTTGGAGTTTAGTCACTTTTCATGTTCATGTTCACTGTTCATGCTGGAAACAGAGCTGTGAAGTCCCTGAACATCTAGTTAATCAGAGCGGCCCAGCACGGTGAGGACAAGAGAGAAGAAACAGATGTAGTGAGAGGAGAGAGAGAGAGAGAGAGAGAGAAAAGAAGAGTGAGACAGAGACAGAAATAAAGAGAGAGATAGAGAGAAAAGGAGAGAGGAAAGGAGAGGAGGAGAGAGAGGGAGAAAAGAGAGAGAAAGTGAATCAGAGAGAATTAAGAGAAAGAGAGGGGGGGGGTGCTCAACTCAGACAGGTTCTGTAGTTCTAAGCCTGTTATCCCAGCTAATCAAAGCCTAGCAGCTGGAAGCCAATCAGAGCTTGATGTGCAGCAATAAGAGAGGCTTTCTGTTACCACACACACGCCAGAGAATGAAGCAAAAACTGTGTGAAAGAGAAAACTCCCTTCCATTTGCTGAGCACAATAATATTGACCTTTCCTGTGTGAATGGGCAGCCACCCGTCCCATCATTAGACTGGAAGTTCTTCTTCTCTTTTCTTTACCCGGCAGAATGTCAGCCCAATTATGATCTCTCCTCCAGCCTCCACCCCTCTCTATACATCTCTCCACCTCTCTCTCTCTCTCTCCCTCCTATGTCTGCCCTCCACCCTTCTCTATATATCTCTCCACTCCTCTCTCTCTTTCCATCTATATCAATTAAATTCAAAGGGGCTTTATTGGCATGGGAAATGTTTTTACATTGCCAAAGCAAGTGAAATAAACAATAAACAAAAGTGAGAAGACACAAAACAACATCAACAAAAAAACGATTTGCATTTAACAGTAAACATTGCACTCACTAAGATTTCAAAAACAATAAGACATTTCAAGTTTTATATTATCAGCTATGCACATTGTTCTAGGAATGTGCAAATAGCTGTAGTACGAATAGTAGGGGAAGAGAAATAAACAGATAAATATTGTTTGTTTGCGCTCCACCGGTTGCCCTTTTCTTGTGGCGGGCCACACATCTTGCTGCTGTGATGCACACTGCACTACTTCACCTAACAG